>NC_056737.1:324859875-325009875 GCF_019279795.1 Protopterus annectens
GAAAAACACACACACACAGACACACACACACACAGACACACACACACACACACACACACACACACACACACACACACTTTAGGTAGCTATAGGTGCTGGGTACAATCGCTGTTTCTTCTGCTCCAAATTATGAGTAGTTTAATAATCTGTACAACTTGCTGTGCTGCTTATTATTGCTTCTACTATAACTGTTCTTAACTGAATTTTTTTTTCCTAACGCTATGTAGGATCACAATCAGAGTTGCACAAAGTCATACACTACCTAAATGGTGACTGAAGAAATCAGTACTGGCACTGCAGGTTGAAACTTTTTGCCTACTCATCAACTTAGTGCTGGAATGTATATTCGTTGTTTGGGTATGGGATTTATCATTTGGTGAGATGTGACTCAGGGTGTGCACCTCAACTAAGATTAGCCATACCAGACAACAAACCAAGTAGTGCTCATGTAAAACTAGTGTCAGAAAGTGCAACCAAATGGTTTTGAAGTGCTGAAGTAAAACCAAATAACAAATAGTAGCACAACGTTGCGAGTCCACAGATGCGATTTATTAAAATACACAAGTTAGTCAAGCGCTTTCATCAAACAGTATACTGTTTCATGAATGCGCTTAACTAACTTGTGTATTTTGTAGTAATAAATCGCGTCTGTGGACTCGCAACGTTGTGCTGCTATTTGTTATTTAGTGTCAGAAAGTAGGCTCTGTGCTCAGAAAAAGAGAGAAAATTCATTAATAGGAAATATGTCAGTGGGTCACTTAACAGAATCAGATCTTTTAAAAATACACATGCATCTATGTGGTATTGAGGAGCAGATAATTGTCTTCAGTCACAAGGACTACTATTAAGGTTTTGAATATTTAACGCGTAAACTTACCTGCTAAATCTGCATGGAATGTATGCTCAACAGTTGGTCAAAATCACAGTGCAATATGTATACTTGAATCTGTTGTGCCAACATCATAGAAGAATTTTGGACTTTTGGCACAATTTCTTGAAACAGAGGCTGACAAAATTTTGCCAGAATCTTGCACCAAATCCTGCAGCTCTGGATCTGTGATGGTCTGGTCCATAATACTTGTGTTTAAAAGTCTTGTCAGGAGGGATTGACCTCAACATTAATGATTTTTCAGCAGTATTAGTGACAGTAACTATGTTGCTTATTCACACACAGAAGGTTGTGTCAAAATAGCAAGGACTTGCTGAACTGAGAGACGTAATGTAAGTCTCTGCTAGGCAGTCTTTTCCTAACATCACTTAAGTTAACCGAGCAAGATAAAAAAAAAAAGGTCCATATCCAAGGCAAGGGGTCCCTTGGGTAGTGTAGGAAGGTTCTCCAGCAGTCCCAGTACTTGTATTGCTCTGGTGACTCTACCTTCTGCTTTGTAGAATTTTTTAACTGTAGAAAATGTAGATACATTCATTTAAACAGGGTTATGTTTACACAGCACTAAGGTCTTATCTACAGCATTTTCTTAAAAAAAAAAAACAAAAAAAAAACCACCAGATTACTCAACAGAAGGATAAGACTTGGCTTCTCTGTTACAAAGCAGATTCTGGTTGTCTGTGTATGGGTAAGGCACGTTTTTCTCGTGAATTAAGAATATAGCAGGATATTGCTTATTATTGTCTCTGATATTATAGTGCCTGTGTTATCCAACACAAGGCCAAGCTTTGAGTTCAGTTGCAGACATTTCTACATGATCAGGAATAGAATAATTACAAAATGAGCCCATGACCTCAAGAAATAAGAGCAACATGAGCTTTGTTTGAAAATCAGGCTAATAATTCCGGTTGTGCAAAGGAAAAATAAATGTTTGGGAAAATAGTTTCCCACAATTAAGTGCAACTATGATGAGCAAAGCATGCATACTGTTTTAAAAGTTTGTTTACCCATCCCATTACCAATGATAGACTGGTAGTCAAGGATTTCACTTCCCAAGACATCAAACTTATAAATGTGCCTAAAAAAAGTAATGAAACCACTTCCTTTGTAGTTCTTGAAATATTGTACTTTGACTAGGAGAATTGGGATTGCTGTTTTGGAAAGACTTTTTTTTTTATTTCATTGGTGCCAGGTAAGATGTCTGGAATTTGACTGTCCTTCGCATTCACATTTGGGAGATAGTGGCTTTCATTTGACTTCAGGATTATTTGAATTTTATAGTGTTTACCTGACTTTCCTTACTAGACATTAGCATTATAGAGGTCTTGTTCTTAAAATACATATTCTTAGTGATAATTGCTTAATTCTGTGATGTGTCTAAATGAATAGAGCTAATATTTAAGGATGTCCTACATTATGAACAGTTAGCAAGATTATTGTTGGCTGGTTATGCATAGTTCTTTAGATTACAGGTTGTGATTGTAAACATAAAATATGCTGTAATTACATCATTATGCATGCACTGTTTTTCTTTCTTCCAAGCAGTTAAGTTATCTTCAAAGCAAACTGGAGTTTCCCAGATCACTCTTCTGCTAACAGTATCATCTTCTACCTCTAACAGTATCATCTTCTACCTCCCAGCAACCCAAGAAACAATTCACTTGCCATGGCTAATGCACTTGAAAGCTACAAAGCAACTATGAATAAATCCACAGTCATTAAGCCCATAATATGTGTGTTACTTGTGTCATGTTTCCCAGCATCTTTTTGCTGCCTGAATACAATCTTGCAGTAAAGAGACATCAACTAGACATGAAAGCACAAATTCAGGGGGTAAAGGCTTGCCAGTGATTTTTAATTTGTGAATAATGCTTAAAAAGCAGTATGAGCATGATACAGGAGTTATCGGTGCTAATGCATTCCCTCCAAAGCATTACTTTTTCCTTTCCTGTGCTTGGTGCTTAGATGGAAGGGGTGAGAAATTCTGATAACCATGTATTATGTTTAATACAACCTCACTTGCAGGCATCTGCAGTCATGTTAACATGCTGTGGCTTCATTGATTCATCCTTCCTGTCCCCCAACTATAATTTCTACCTAGTCTTTACCCTGCATAAATAGACTTCCGGATTCATTCAGAGAGCATACTAAAGGCCTGTTCAAGAATGGCTTCTTTCTTTGACTTTCCCAAGCCTGCAAATTCACATTTATGAGGCTTCTGTAGTTTGAGGTTTCCTTTTTTTCAGCAGCACGTTGATAATTGTTAAGCATAACTGCAGAGGCAGTCGCTGACAACATACGAAGGAGCAAAATGGAGAACACAAGCAGTGGAAACTGCTTTAGTGCAAAACAAAGCCATGATATTTGAAGATCAAAGATAGCGACTCCTTTTCAAATGAAAGTGAAACTGTACACCGTGGTATACCTGGTGTCACCTCTGCTGAGCTGCACTGCTTCCAGAAGCTGTAGTTCTACTACAATTATTACTAAACCTGAGATATATTACATAGCTTTTCTCATGAGATGGGCTACTAACAAGGTCGCTAAGTGTGAAATACAAAGCCAGCCAGTCAGTATAGGCTCAGAAGAATTGGTGATATTTGTAATATTTTAGCGGCATGATTTGTAGGTATAACTGTGGCTACTAGGTTTCACTCTGATTTACTCCATTCTTCATTGCCATAGTAGAGTCTATATTATTTTTAACTTTGTGAAACAGGTTGAAATTCACCCTATTCTAGTGCATTAAACTGTAAACCTGATCCCCCACCTCTGTAACTGTAAGTGTTGGATAAATTGCACAAAAAATATATATTTGACTATCAAGTGATTATTCTTTGATATATGACCCATGATACATAACAGATAGGGTAACCTCCAAAGGTTAAAGGTTAGGATTGAACTTTAGACCACAAGACTCTACAGAACACTAAGATTTCCTTACATACAGGGAGGGAGGGTTTGGGTTTGCATTTTAGAGGTAGCCAGAAGTGGCTTAGTGCATACACTTGTAAAGCACATTAGCCACAGCCATGGCTTTTTATCCTCCCCGTATCTGTATATACCATGTTATATTTATAATGACCTAATTTTTGTGGGTTATCTGGTTAAAAGCTTGTAATGTACTTCATAGTGCCACACACTGGTTTAAGTAGAGCCCTGTGTCCCAAATTTTGACTTAAGAATTTGCAGTCATGCTAACATGCTGTGGCTTCATTGATTCATCCTTTCTATCCCCCAACTATAATTCCTACCTAGTCTTGACCCTGCATAAATAGACTCCCGGATTCATTCAGAGAGCATACTAAATGTGATGGTCCCATCTGCTAAGCCTTAAATAGTTCAGTGCCAAACAAGAACATAAAAGAGAAACTTGACTACCATTTGCATAAACCTTACTGGTATAAGGCAGCTAACAGATTTCTGTCCCTCAATGTCTGTTAACAGTACCCAACTGTTATATAAACAGAACTGAAGGCCCATTAGACTACATCTTCACTGGCTGATCATTCTGCATCCATAGTCAATTTATTTTATCTGTTCTCATGATATAACCACTGTCTGTGCTCCATACAAAATGAAATGTCTTTTTCTTTTTCTGTAACAGGATACAGCACAAAATTATCCTAGTGGTCCTATTCTTCAGTGGCCCTACTCTGATATCTTGATAGAGGCTGGATTTTTATTTGCAAGGAAACTAAATCTCTTTGCATCCCTTTATTCTGCCCCAATACTATTCACCTTTAAGTGAACTAACTGCAGGATGGCAAACGTCAGTGTAGAGCCTTACTTTGAGTAGATGTTTTTTCGTTTTTCTTCTTTAATCCCAAATGTACATGTACTAGGTTATTAACAAGAACTCCTTCAGCAAAAAAATATTCAGGAAACTTCTGCAGACTGATTTTGGGCATTTTTCAGTTTGCACACAGAGAATACAAAAGACGTTTACATGCAGCAGTTGACTTGCTAGGAGAAAGTCAGGATCTAAGTACTTCCTAACATTGCTTGCTTATTTTTAACATTTTTTTAAATTTGTTTTGCTTTATTTAATCAAAATGGTTATTTTCAATTAACTGGTATCCCACCAATTTTCCAAATATTTTTGGGTTATTTTGAATTTTTTTTTGCAACACCAAATACTTTTTTTGTGGTCAAAATATTTATTATGGTCAATTTTTTACGTGAAGGTGATAAATAGTGATTTGGAGCCTTTAACAGGTTCAGAACAGTGAATTTTTCAGAGTCCTATTACAAGTGGATACAAATTATCGATTTAAGTAAAAGTTTTGATGGAGTTTAAAGTGATTCTGTCTTTAGATATCAGAATTAAACTCCTTACCTTATAAGTAGGGTTTTAATATGGACCTGAATTGATGAGTTCTAATTTATTTAGTAAAAATGAGGAATTATTTATTTGAGGATTTTTTTAAAGATGTAACCGTTTTGATTGGAGTGATTTGTGTGCATATCATTGGTGAATAATCTTTTGCAAATATTGTTTAAACTGCTTAAATGTATTTAAGTAGTAATACTCCTTTGGAAGGTAAAAAAGCCAAGCTTTCAAGATTGCCCAAATAAGTTATATTGGTGAAGGAGCTCTTGCTGCTCTTTAGTCACTGTGTTTTGCTTTACATGGCTTAGGTGTATAACATCTACCTTGGTCAGAAAGATTTTAGTGTGGCATGATTTTAGTGTGGCATGGCTTGATATGTAAAGATCTCTATTATACTCTTATCACAAGGACAGCATTGTATTGAAATCCAGTTATTGTTTTTGCCAGAGGTGGTGTCTTAGTTTCTCAAACCAATCTATTTATCTCCTATTCCATCTTTTAAAAGAAGAGGAATAGAAGCAATTATGTATATTATGCTTATTCACTCAAGCTTTTGTTTTACATTGAAGATATTTCCGTAACAGTTTCCTCAACTCATTGTGGAATTGTGTGAAGGAAATGGGGGTTGACCATTTTCAAAGTAGGCCCTTTCCAAGTGACTGACTAATAGTATTATTTTGTTTTAAGACAAATAGAAGTTTGGGAAATGTTTCTGCCTTGAAAATCTCTGAAGATGCTAAGTAGTTCCTTAGAAGTAGAGCAAGATTTGATTGTGACTTGGGAGGGCTGTTTATAGATTGTGCATCTGTCCTGGAAGCTGAGGGTAAGCTTGCTTTAGTATTCGGAGTTAAAGTCAGGCAGCAATGATCCTTAAGACAAACATGACGCAGTTGTGTGTGTTTAATAATGACAGTAGATTCCTTTACAAGGTACTCAGCAGGCTTTGCTAGGACCATCCCCCAGGGTCTTTTTCCAACTTCCCGGTAGGGTAAGCTTTGGGACTCTACCCAAATTGCTACTGAAACAGTGAGAATAATGAGCATAGTACAGTTGCACGAGTCCTACTTGCCTCCAACAGTAGATGTTTGAATTACTCACTGACTCAGTGGCAGTACCCACTCACTATACCCCAGTTTAAGTACTTCAGTCTTAGGAATGCACGTCTGTTATTACGATTAGGTTGTTGTAGAACCATTGATACAGGAAGTTCCTAGATGCCATAAAGAAAATAGGCTGTTCATGCAGGAGATAAATTTTTATGCAAGCAGTGCTTTAAACTTGATAAAACTTGCAAAATAAAGTAATCTGTTTAATAGAATTATTTTTTTTGTTTTCCAAACATCTCATCCTGTGTGGTCCTGATGTACTTAAAACTGAAGCTGGACTGTTTTGTCATCCCCATTGCACTTGCATTCTGCTGTTTATGTACATAAATAATATCCATTTGTTAACCATGTTGTCCCATTGGGGAGACCATCTATTTTCAGGGGTGACCTGAAGGAAATGCCTGGTTAAGTGACTTTCTCAAGGTCACAGAGTAGGCAACCAAGGGCTGAGAAATCAAACTCTGTACCACAGGAACTTCAGCTCGCAGCCTTAACCCTCTGCACCATCTACCAGATTAATCAGCTACATTGCTAGCATGTTGATTGTGTGAGTCTGTGCAGGCAATCCTGGTTGTTCATGCTGCTATGTTTTTCAAAGCTTCTATGTGGGGTGCGTGGAGATGGATGTGATCTGTCTCCCATTGCTGGCTTCTTCTTAATTTGGGTTGCTCATTATTCTTGGGTTGTTTTGTTGGTAAATCAGGTTTTATCTCTGTGTGCCACAGAGCTGACGAATAGTCTCTAGTAGTAGCAACATAATTTTGAACCCCATAAAAATAAAACTGTATATGTTTATGCTGTACACCAAATTTAAACCTTTTGTTCTCCCATCCCACAAACACAGATATGCAGAACCTGCTAGTTTGACAGTGACCCGTGCTTCAGCTCACATGCCATCCTTGAGATCTGCCAGCTTTTCCTTCAGTAATCCTTATGTGTCTGCTGCAGCACACTTGGCTTCCCTCAGGGAGCTGACTTGCATCGTTATAAAAAAAGCAGACCCTCCACTGATAGAAGAAAACTGGCTTGCGCCCTTTCGTTCCTTATCCATCCTTCCCGTTGGAATGCTGACATGTATAGCTCTGGTTAAGTCTAGATCATTGCTGTGCCATATTTAAACCTTCCTTTGTACTAGATGACTAGCCCCTTCATACCCATGTTTTAATGCAATTTGTCATAATAGAGGTCAGTGGACTCTGAAAAGCTGACGCATAGATTATTGTAACTCTCTTTTTTTACATAGGTTTATGAAGTGCAACATGTGGCTTTGTGTTGCTGTAGCAGATGGCGTCTGTCAGATTTTTACTGGAAAGAGGCAGTTGCACGGGTTGTAACAGCTATGTTATGTGTATAGAGAACAAAGCCAGTAAGTACTTCAAATACTTTGAAAATTTTTTTACTTTGTGCTAGATATGTGGCAGAGCTGCTGAAGATGACTGTGACCTTTATTGGGAAGCTGGATTCCTATTTGGAGACTATAAAGACTATCCCAGAAATGGCTCACACAATGAAAGAAATGGTAAGGAAGGACAGTAGTGCAAGTCTTTATTGGATGAAGTAAGTTGCTTTATTTTTTAAAAGTCTGTAACAGGAAGGTACATAGTTTCTTAATGTTTTATTTGCAGTGTTCAGTTAATAAAGGAAAACAACTGAGCATAGTATGCTGCTTATTATATTGTCTCAAGGATACTGTAGGATAATTAAAAAGTTTAGTTAGGCTCACTCATATCTATGTGTATCACTGTAATGTTGAACTATGGTAGGTAGCCATAATGCAAGCAGACAGTGGCTCAGCAAGTTGATTCTGTCTTAATTTTTATTTACCAATGTTTTAAAATAAAGTTCATAGTTTTAGCAAACATCCCTTTGCATTGTATTTAATAAACATTGATGAGAAAATACCAGTGATGCGAATCATATTTATTTTATGTTAAGATTTCTGCAAACTGCAATGAAGGATCAAGGAATTTAACAAGTTTGGATATGCAGACATGCTGTTCTAGTGAAACATTTAAAATACATGATGAGTAAAATATGTTGGCATAATTGTATCTAATTTTTAAGAGTTTTTATTCGGATTTCATTTTTTAAATACTTTCTGTTTCCACCATGGCTTTTCTGTAAATTTTTGGATGAGTGTTAAAATGGTACTAGCTCTGTCATTCACTTTTAGCTGACTTAAAAAGATCTGATGTCATTTTCATTCATTCCTCCTAATGCAGTTACAAATTAAAGTTATGTACTCACCATAACTATGCAGATGTGTTGTCTGTTTTTATTTTTCCCCAGACTGTGGGTCTGTGATCTGACTTGGCCAATCTTTTTAGATTCTTGGATCCAACTCTCGAGCTCCTTCCTTTACCAATAATGCCCTTTACTTGCCAGATTACCTCAGATCTTATTTACCGCTGTAATGATTCGGTTGGGATTGCGTTCTCTTGAGCTCTAGAGTACTTTGTTGGGTTTTGTGAGTAAAAAATAAAATTTATTTTTTTCACCTTTTCCTTGTTTTTACTATTTATATCTATTTAGTTTCCTCCATTTACTCTTCCATACTGTATAGGTAACTTTTTGTACCATTGTTGGTACTAGGCCTTTTCTCTATACCTTTTAGGTATTTTTCCTACTATTAGTAGTTTGTCTTTATTTTTCCCATATATATATATATATATATATTTATAGATATATATATATATATATATATATATATATATGTATGGGTCTACCTGAGATGGTCGACAATTAATTTGGTCAACAGGCAGATTTGCCCCCCTCCCCAATGTTGTGCAACCCTGGAATTGATATATATAGTTAGGGGGGGTGTGGGGGGCGAAGCCCCCCACATAAAACTGCTTGTCGACCAAATGAACTGTCGACCAAATGAAAGTCTATTATATGGCCTGTCGACCATGTGATAGGGATCCATATATATATATATATATATATATATATATATATATATATATATATATATATATATGGGTCTACCTGACATGGTCGACAGTTCATATGATCGACAGTTCATATGATCGACAGTTCATATGATCGACAGTTCATATGATCGACAGTTCATATGGTCGACAGTTCATATGGTCGACAGTTCATATGGTCGACAGTTCATATGGTCGACAGTTTATTTGGTCGACAAGCATTTTAGGTGGGGGCTGTGCCCCCCACACCCCCCCTAACTATATATATCAACTCCAGGGTTGCACAATATTGGGGAAGGGGGCAAATCTGCTTGTCGACCAAATGAACTGTCGACCAAATGAGTGTCGATTATATGAACTGTCGACCATGTGAAGGGGACCCATATATATATATATATATATATATATATATATATATATATATATATATATATATATATATACTGTATACAGTATCTTGTAGAGTTCTCTATTCTTTCTCTTTTTTTGTGTATTTTGGCAAGAGTTTGGTCATTGGTATGGCTGACAAGACTACCAGCTTTAAGAAGTGCACTTTGTGGGCATAAGATACCCTAATGCCCACAGGGAGTGCATATTTTGTTTAGGCCCATCTCAATTGTAGATGTCTTGTGAGATCTGTGCAGGTTTTTACTCAAGGGCAATCAGTGACAGGCGGAATAAATTGGTCCTGAAGGGTCTTTTGCCAGCTTCTTCTTCCCGTATTGCTTCTACTTCTGGGGCTAAAACCTCTGTGAAAAAGCAAAGATCATCGGAGCCTAGGGAGCACAGAAAGCGTTCCCCTATGAAGTCTCTGTACTTGCTCCAAGTTCGGAGCTACCTTCCAAAATCAAAAAGTGTTGAATCCGACAACTTCTTTGACCAAGTCTCCTAGGATCCAGAGACCTAGATTCTTTCCAGAACCTGTCTCCTAGACTTAGGGTCCCTATTTTTACAGGAGACTCCCAGAAAGTTGTCCCACCTTCCTTCCACAACTTCTTTACTTAGGTCTTCCCATAGTCCTTCTGAGGCAGATGTGGACAGGATGATGAGAAAATTTCTTGGAGCACAAATCCAGATGGGATGTTTCCCATTGGATCTGTGTGCCTTCAGCCACCTTCACACTCCATAATGACTCCGATCTGACCTGTCCCATAGTTCCGGAGCCATCACATCTGAGAGCACTGAGAATTGAATTGTTGGATCTGAGGATACAACTTTCTTCTTCAGATCCTACTTTGTCCCTGACTTGTTGGGCGCCAATCCCCACTGATCAGGACAACTCTTGTAGCCGAAGTGTCAGCACAGAATCCAGGGAAGCTGACTTCGACTCTGAGGTTTTCAGAGCCATTGCTTCCCTTTGGGGCCTCAAAGGGGAGTTCCACGAAGGGGTGGAGAACTGACTGAGCCGAGAGCTTCAGTTCTGGTGAGGTAGGTTTCTACTTCTCTTGAACACACTGCTTTTGAGATGGTGGAGAGGGTTTTCTCCTATCCGAGGAAATCTTCTGCTGTCATCATATACCCGTTCCCCCTACGGATTTGAACTCCAAGTCTCATCACCCTTCTCCACAAGGACAGCCAAGCCCGTAAGAGCTTCAGGAACTCTCCATCTCTTCTGATATCTCCCCAGAGCACCCCACTAAAGAGGTCTGTCAGAAGCGAATGTGCAAGAGGAGTCACTTAAATTCCTCTTAGGCATCTTTAACTGAAGACACTGATTTTTATTTTTTTTTTCTCAAAAAATTTTTTTTTTATTTTTCAAATACATTTGAATGAATTCCATAGTATTTACACATAACATCTTAAATAATTGTGTACACTATTTACATTAGCCTGACACTATAACAGATCTTAATGTATACAGTTACTTTATAAGTATGTCCAATCCATTATCAGAGTGTCTGATCAATTATTGTATAGTGTCAATCAACGATAAGACTTTTCACCAAGGGTTGTTGATAAATGGCTTTAGATAAATTCTTAGCTCTTTAATTTTAATTTCCAATAATGCTGTGGTCTTCATTAGGCTGTAGAAGTCTAACAAAGTTGGTGTTGTGTTTGTATTCCATCTTCTTGTTATACACTTACTTGAAATGGTAATACTAAATACATGTTTGACGTATTCAAATGAGGACCTTCGTTCACATTTAATAATACAAGAGCTTTAGTTAAATAAAATGATTCATTAAATAAACCTTGTAGAAAGTTATTAATACCATTCCAAAATGGCTTAATTTTAACACAGTCAAAAAAAATGTGGTTCCAGTCTGCATTGTGTACTTGCTCACATCTCCAACATATTCCTTTTATGGAAGAACTAATTTTACTGATTCTGTCTGCGGTTAAGAATGCTCTGTGCAAGCATTTCCAATTAAAAATTTTCCACTATTGTGTAAAGGATGTATATTTTATCGATATTTAATATCTTCAGTTAACTGTATTGACTGTCCTTTTGTTATATATTTCCAATATGAGGTGTTGGGTGTTTTATAGTTTATCAATATTTTGTAAAATTTTGCAGAGAATGTTAATATTGAACTTGTGCAACTAAGAGAAGAGGTCTCACAACTTAAGGGTGAGCTTACGAGGCTTATTGAACTATTTTCCCAAAGGGAAACCATTTCTACACATTTGCCCTCAACATGTTGCGATCCTAGAGAACCGACTATATTTTTCCAGGACAATGATGGAGTTTCTAATGGTTGCCAAGGTGAGAGTGGCCTGAATGGCTCGGTTAGACAAGAGAGAGGTACTACGTCTAAACAGGAAGGGGGTATGTCATCTAACGGACAGGGCAATACCATTGAGGCTTCTTCGGCCCAGTGTGGAGGAATTTCAGCGACGAATATACAGTATGGCAGTAATTGTTCTTTACTATGCATCCAGACGTCAAATGAAGGTACTGTGAGATTGAATGCTTGTACATGTTCCGAACAGATGATGTGAAGTTGTTGTGTCTCGCCGTTCATTCTTACTGATGGGTTTGGAGCCGATCCTTTGCTCCGACACGGCCAACTGCAAAAGCTGGAGGTCCTCAACCAGCTCGAGGCCAACTCCCTAGCCCATGATGCACCTTGCTCTTCCCCCATATCTCATTTGCTGCTGCAACTTGATTGGACATTCACCAGCTCTGGCCAGTTGAAGTTATTGCTTTTTTCTCTTTAAAAAAACTGCTACATAGATTAAATTAGATAAATAATAAGTTTCCTTTCTTAACTCAGCACAGCTCCTCGTGGTGTCCTGCAGAGTTCTACAAGCAGCAGAGAGCAAGAGTGACTTTTTCCTGATTTAAGTATTTTTTTCTGGCTTTTTGATTATTTACTGCTTAGCGACTGCTTTTTTGCCTGTTTATACAGCTCTGCATTCTATTTAAACTGTTTTTGTGTTGATTAACTGTTTTGCACTTTTAAAAAAGTTATTTGTTGCTTAATTTTACCTGTAGGCTAACACACTCAAGTGCGCTAGCCGTTTAAAAGCATTTATAGCATTTACTGTCTGTTTTTCCTCTGTTTTCTGCAAAAAAAAAAAAATCTTGTTTTCCCGCCTTACTGAACTAGAATAGTCCAGTCTTCAGAGTTTGCTGATCTCTGGGCTTTGGCTTGGTTCCTGTGCTATTCCACATCCTTATTTGGATAAAGGGAAGCTTCTTTGTTCACCAGTGGGAGTGGGGAGCACTGAGCAGCCTATTTGTCCCTAGAGCAGTGGTTCCAGCCAGAAACTTGTAGTCTATTGGCCGTCTTGGGTCAATTCCTGGCTCTTTTCAGCCCCCTGCTATAAGGCCCGCTTTAGCGCGCTTTTGCGTGATTTAGCGTGGAGTTGCCCATAGAGCACCATCGGGCAGCGCCGGTTAAACAAGGTTAAACTATTTCTGGCTCCGTAAAGTTTGCTCTTCAATTTTTCCCTTAGAACTTCTCTACTTGCAATCTAAACAGTCTATTCTCTATCTCAAAAGCTCAGCACTTGCTCCTAAAGCATTTTTATATAGGTAAAGTACTTGTATACTAAACAAAGTACTACATTAGCCTAGAATCCCCTTGAGTACCCATTTCCCTATAGGTCCCTTCTGACTCATTTACACAGCAAACATTTTTCACTTTTTCTAGCATGTCGAAGGGTCAGTTGCTAGCGTCCTCTCCTGTTCAGCTGGTGAATCTGGGCATCTTGAGGCAATGTTACAATTGCCTCATGTACACAGACAACCCACTCCTTCTCCCACAAAACACAAATACATGTGAGAGATGCAACTATATAGCCAAACTGGAGGCTGAGCTCTCTCAACTCAGGACTGGCAAGACCAACAGGAGGAGAAGGAAACCACGCACACCACAAACCCAGTTTCACATAGAACTATCACAACTGCAAAACAAACACATAAACACACAAAAACATACTCGGAGGCACTGATCAAAAATCTACCAAAACTACAGAGGCCTCCAAAGCAGACACCCAAGCAACTGCCACCTCAAGACATAAGACATGCAACACATAGTTCTCAAAGTCAGTGTGCTAAACAGTCACAGCCCTTAAGGCCAAACACAATGCCAGACACACTTGTTATAGGTGACTCCATAGTCAGACACACTGGCGTCCCACTCACCAGACTGAACAAGGAAAAGATCACAGTAAGCTGCCTGTCAGGCGCTAGAATCCGCCACATAACACAAGCACTCAGGTCACTCCACAGCAAGTACAAGTATGACTCAGTCATTGTCCATGCCGGTGTGAGCGACCTGAGACGTACCTCCCTGGACTACATGAAAAGAGACATAGAGGAGCTCTCAGATTATGTAGCCCAGGCCGATATGACCCTGACCCTGAGCAGTATCCTACCCTCACCAAGAATGATGCCACAATACAGAGACAAAATGATCAGCTTTAATAATTGGCTTAATTACTGGTGTCATTCTAAGGGATCCAATGTCTGTCTGCCTGGGATGACATGCTTGACAAGCCACGCTGCTTCAAGGGACGGCTTGCACCTGTCACCCTGGGCTTCCGGATATTGGCAAAGGCTCTTGCCACCCCCATAGTGCCTTTTTTAGGCAAGGCTCAAATGATAAACCTACCGCCCTAGAAAACATAAATGGAGAAAAACTAAGGGTAATACTGCTCAATGCCAGAAGTCTAAACCTCAAGATGCACGCCTCGAAGCCCTCCTCAGTATGGAGAACATCGATGTCTGTGCTGTGACTGAAACCTGGTTCAAGGCTCCTGAGAGCACCCCAGCACTATCAGGTTATACCTCATATCATGCGTTCCGCCCCAAAATCCGGACCGAACCACAAAAGGAAGGGAGTATCCATATTCATAAAGGATACCCACACCTCCAGGTTAGTGGCAACGCACGAAGCATCGGAGACCATCCAGGTGCAATTAACCATAGGTAAAACTGCCCTACAGTTTGTAACATGCTACAGACCACCTTCTCAAACTCAGGAAACCCACACAGCCTTCCTGAAGACACTGGAGAGTATGAATGTCTCTCCAAACACCATCATATTGGGTGACTTCAACTACCCAAACATAGACTGGGAACATTACTCAAGCCCCAACACCCTAGCCCAAAGGTTCCTTGAGTTCATAAACTCAAATGCTATGGAACAACTAGTCACCATTCCCACAAGAGGAGAAAATATACTAGACCTGATCATCACAAACATGGGGACAAAATGCTCCACACCGGAAGTATATCCCTCATTGGTGAGATCAGACCATAAATTAATCTCACTGGAGATCCACATCCGGCCCCCACCCCCAGCAAAAGACCACAGTGAAGAACTTCTCAAAAGCAAACTTCACACTTCTTAAGACTGGAGTGGTATCCTTCAAGGCCCCCAAGCCAGTGGAAACTACAACCCACGCTGCTGAAACCCTTACAAATGCCTTCTACGAGCACCTCCAGGAATGTATGGATCAAGCAATCCCTAATAAAATCAAGACCCTTTCCACCAAAGGCAGGCGCCCGGTCTGGTGGACCCCAGCCATAAACAAACTCTACAATAAGAGGAGAAAGCTACTACATGACAGAGCAAAATCCCTAAAAGGGAAGGCATCTCTGATCAATACTAGCAAAAAACTACGATCACTCATGAAATCATCCAAGGCCAACTTTGAGAGAAAAATCGCTAATGACACAAAAGACAATCATAAAGCCTTCTTTAGCTATGTTAGAAACCTGGGTGGAAACTCCCAGATATGCTCAGAATTGGTCCAAAATGATAAAAAAATCACTGAACCCACAGACATTGCCAACATACTGGCAGACAGGTTCAGTGCAAATTTCTCCCCCCCCCCCCAAAAGGAGAAATATCTATCCCACCAGAGTCTAGCCTCCCAAACATCTCAGATGCCCAGGTGAGAGCTGCTCTCTCTAAAGCAAAAAACACAGCATCAATGGGACCGGACGGTGTCCCCGGCTGTGTGCTACACAAACTCAATGAGGAACTAAACCCACACATAAGGCTGCTGTTTAATCTTAGCCTTAGTACAAGATACGTACCCAAAGAATGGCCTACGGCAACTGTGGTCCCACTCCACAAAGGCGGTGCTTCTACGGACCCTGGAAATTACCGCCCCATAAGCTTGACGAGCCTGGTCTGCAAAGCTATGGAGAGGATCATAATGGAACTCATAAAGACATTGGGGACCTACAGACACTGGATCCTGCCCAATTTGGCTTTGTCAAGGGCAGATCATGCCTCTTGAACTTGGTCGACTTTTTCAAAACAGTCACTAAGGCCATTGATGAGGGTAAGGCAGTTCACACAGCCTACCTTGACCTAGCAAAAGCGTTCGACACAATACCCCACTCGGGCATCATAGAAAAGCTCACCAGCTTAGATGTAAACCCATATGTCACAAGATGGGTTGCAAACTGGCTCAAGGACAGAACACACAGGGTTAGAGTTGCTGGTGCCATGTCAGACTCTAAGCCGGTCACGAGCGGTGTCCCACAGGGCTCGGTCCTGGGCCCCCTCTTGTTCGGCATTTATTTTTCTGAAGTGCAGGCAAACATAGGGGGATTGTGGCTGACAAAATTTGCAGATGACTGCAAACTGGGCACCATAATTGACACTCCATCAGACACAGACATCCTCCAGAGAGGTCTCATAGAAATGGATACCTGGTGCCAGAGCCATGGCCTTAAGCTAAATGCCAAAAAATGTATAGTCATACCCTTTGGGAAAAACAAGGTAACCCCTAATTACCACATAGGTGGTAATCCATTAAACACGGAAGAAGTTATCAGGGACCTGGGGACCCAAGTTGACAGTAACCTCTCTTTTGACACTCACATTGCCAAAGTGGTTAGGAAGACCTTCTACATTGCCCACCTGATCATGAAGGGATTCACATCCAGATCAGGAGAGGTCATTGTACCCTGTACTCTTCACTTATCAGACCAATGATTGAGTACAACGCCCCATTCGAATGTACCTTACCCGACACCTGCAGCAGTTGGAAAGACCCCAAAAGTTCCTCACCAAAAGGATAAAGGGGCTCAAACATATGTCATACGATGCCCGACTGAAGAAACTCCAGCTCTATTCAGTCGCATACCGTCTGCTCAGAGGTGATCTGTGCCTGACATACAAGGCCATGTCCAACCTGGAGTTAATGGACATGCTCCACCTCAAAAAATCCAAATCCACCAGAGCCACGAGAGCAAGAGACTTAAACCTCAACACGGATATAAATAGGACGTGCTGGAGGGACAGATTCATCACCCAGAGACTCCCTACACTATGGAACAGAATCCCAGTCCATGTGAGGCAGAGCCCCTCACTGACTCTGTTCAAGAGAAATCCTGATGAGTGGATGGGAGATCGTAGGTTTACCCCGGGAATCATCTCTGTATCACTGCTGGACAGAGGCACAGCAAACTAATGGGTATAGTATTCTCATCCTAAGGGGTGGTGAAAGCCACACACACTCTGGCTAGGCTTATAAATGCCCTAGGGCAGATAGCCTAGTATGAACCTATGAACCTATAAAGTATTTAGCCTTGCTACAAGTGTATTCCTTGTATTTGCTAGTTTTCTTAGGTAGTTTAAATAACTTGGATAAGTGGTCGCTTTTTAGGCCTTTCGTTCTCACCATCTCTTTTTCCTCTTACATAGTTGTGTGGTGTTAGTCAGAACCCTTTTAATTACAGGGCATTGTGTATTTTTAGTAATTTGCTAGTTATTTAGAGACTTTAACTTGGATAAGTGGCCGTGTTTTTAGGCCTTTAGCTTTCCTTATCTTATATTTCTTCTCGCATAGTTGTGTGGTGTTAGAGCCCTTTTTATTTACAGGGCAAGTATAGTGATGTTTAGCTCAATTGTTTAAAGATCTTGCATTATTAGGAGTAGTGTGCTGTGTTGATATGTATGTATGTATATATAATATATATATATATATATATATATATATATATATATGTATATATATATATATATATATATATATATATGTATGTATATATATATCCAAGTCTGGATTTAAAAAATGCACAAGATGTGGGCAGAAGATGTCCATCACTGATGGACATACTGACTGTGTGTATTGTTTGGGTGAGGTGCACCTGCAAGAAAGTTGTTCAGTATGTTACTCTTTTACTGCTAAAGTGTTGCATGAGTGAAAGAGAAAACTTATGGATAGAGGTCTTTTAAAATCCTCTTTCCAAGAGGCACTGGATAAGCATGGCAAACCCTCTAAAATGTCTTCTAGTTCTTCGGTGCCAAGAAAAAGTCCAACTCCAAAAACCGGATCGAGTAAAGCTTCAGCATGGTCTCCACAGCCAACGGAGCCGACTATTTTTTTTTTTTTTTGGTTAGGAGCCGGTCCCTGACATTGGAGCCGGTATCTCCTACATTGAAATCCCTCATCTTACAGTCAGTGGCTTCATTCACACATTCTTCTCAGGCCTCAAGTAGACTCTCTGATGGATGTGGACCGTGTGGTGAAGAGGTTTTTGCAGATACCGGCACTTGCAAAAATTTTCTCGGCACCAACCCCTGGGACTTCGGCGCCAACCCAAGTTCCCCCACCATCTTCTGTTCCTCTGATCTGCCTTGATGTTTTGGAGCTGGAGAGCTCGGAACTGATGATCATGAAGCCCTTGGGGCCGACACCTACCCTAGGCTTCTTGGCCCTAACTGCCCCGATATCTTTGGTGCCGACCGAGGGATCTCTGAGTCGACGCTCGCCGGTCGGGTCCGGGGAGGATAGTCTGACCAACTTTGCCTCTCGGATCTTTCGCTCGAGTGAGCTCTGCACCGACCTCTGGCTCGGACCCCTCTGTTCTGGTGCCGGGAAAGTCCCTTGTATCCTGAGATCCGGGGGATTCCTCACATCAGGACCATGGGGCCTTCAAGGCCATGAGGAGGTATTGTCCATGCCGTCAACCACACAGTCAGTACCAGCAACTCCCTCCCTTAAAGCACGAGTGTCTACTTCTACAACACATGCTCCATGAGCCTCAGGAAACCCCATTGGGCGAATCATGTTCTTCCAAGACCTCTCCAGAAGTTTCCACTGAAGAGGTTTTCAGGAAGAGCCTTTGCAAGAGGAAGCATCTGGACTTCCCACAGGAATCCGTCACTTCGGATACTGACTTAGATGAGTCAGAAGGGTCCCCACGGTCCCCCTCAGAGGATATCTCATTCGCAGATATCCTAGAAATCCTTAAACAGAGGGGTGGCTGGAAATTCCTTAACCCTACTGATGATGAGTCAGTCCTCCTGAAGGCTTTTGGGTCTCAATCCCCCAACTCTTGTGTGCCTCCACCCTTCGATGAGTTGATTGAGTTACTCTCTCGAAGGTCATGGGAGTCCCCAGATACCACGGAGCCTGTTCCCAGGAGGCCTAATAAATTTATAACCAGCCCTCAAGACAAAACCTTTCTAACTAAAGGAGTGCCCGTTGATGCCATGGTGATGGCAGTGGCCACTAAGAAGGAACTATCAGAAACATCTACATCTGTTCATCCTAATAGAGTCCAGGATTATGGACAGGTATGGGAAGCGTATATTTAGTTCAGCGGCTTTTGTCCTTCTGTCGCTGAACTATCTCACACATTTCACTAGGTTGTAAAGAGATCTCCTGAAGGAACTTGAGATGCCCTGCAGGGTTCAGTAGGTGCGGGGGTTTCTGACACGGTAACTTCCCAGCTCTCTACTCTTAATTCTATTCTGAATTCTTCCATGTGTCTGGTCTCATATGCAGCTGATGGAATGAGCAGAGCAGCAGGTACGGGAATTGCCCTTGCGAGACATTCCTGGATGCACCTATGTTCCTTCGCTGAACCCTTTAAGTCTTTCTTTATTAACACCGCTTTTGACGGCTCATCCCTTTTTAGACCGAAAGTGAAGGAAACCCTTACCAGGAGTGAGAAAGACGGAAAGACTTTGTCTGCTGTCTGAGAACATTTTTGTACCCCAATTAGACCCTACCCCAAAGGGAGGGGAGGTGGAAAGATGAGGTTCTGTAAATCAAGGATCTTTCCAGGACACTCGTGGTGAAACCTCCTCTAGGGGCAGAGAAGGGGGAAATAATAGAAGATGCCATCCAGAAGGCAGAGGAGGTCTGCAGAATCAGGGCGACAGAGATCAGTTCTTTGGGAATCTCTATCAGGGCTCCTGAGAGGAGGCCTGATTGTCCAACTCTGGAGGCAGTCAAGGAGGACGCCTTTCTTTGTACCCAGATGTGTGGCTAAAAATAAAAGACAGCTGGGTACAAAGTATCATATCCAGAGCATATTGAATTCCCTTTGCCGCACCGCCCCTCTTGTGAAAAAAATCCCAGATTTTCCACCCAGTCACAGGGAACAAGAAGCCATAGAGATCCAAAGGTTGCTGGAAAAAAGACTCGTCCAACCAGTCCCAACAGACCAGAGAGGATTTGGAACTTACTCAAGGTTCTTTTTAGTTCCATAGAAAACAGGGAACTGGAGACTTATTCTAGACCTCAGCAGACTAAACAAGTCAGTAAAAAATACAAAATTCTGGATGGTCATGCTACAGTCAATACTCCCCTTTCTGGGGAAAGGCAATTGGATGTGCTCAATAGATCTCCAGGATGCGTACTACCACATAAAAATAGACAGGCCATTCAGGGATCATCTACGCTTCGGCTGGGAGCCAGTCCTTTCCAATTTAGTGCTCTGCCCTTTGGTCTCACTACAGCCCCCAGAATGTTCACCAAATGCATGGCAGTAGTCGCAGCTCACCTGAGACATTTGGAATTCCAGGTGTTTCCATATCTAGACTGGCTCCTCACTGCCAACACCAGGCATCAACTCATATATGCAAGGGACACAACTTTAAACCATTGCAATCAATTGGAGATTACCATAAACTCAGAAAAATCTGACTTGTCACCATCGCAACAGACCATTTTTATAGGAGCAAAACTAAATACAATCACAATGACCTTAAACCTTCCTCCAGAAAGAGTTTGTCTTTTACAAAAACAAATCCTAGACCTGCTTCCAAAGACAAAAGCCCCAGTCTTAGTGGTACTCAAATTGCTAGGAACAATGGCCCAGTGATCATAGCCATTCCTCTGAGTCGGATGCACATGTGAGTACTACACTGGCTCCTGTTCTCTCAATGGTCCTTTCAGGAACTTCGTGTCACACAAAATCATAATAACTAATACGTGCAAGAAGGACCTTCAGTGGTGGCTGACATCCCAACAAGTAACTCTAGGCCGTCCATTTGTTCTACCCACTCCTATAGCCACAGTGACCACGGACGCTTGCTTGATGGGGGGGCATTATCTGGGAAGAACAACCCAAGGCACGAGGAAGAAGCACGAGGCTCATCTGCATATAAATGTTCTGGAGCTGAGAACAGTACTCCTAGTGCTGCAGTCCTTTCAAGACTCTCTCTCTCTCTGGGACAGTTGCAATTCAGACGGACAATATGTCAGTGGTCTGTTACATAAACAAGAAGGAACCACATCTTATCCCCTGTGTCGAGAGGCCCTGAGAGTATGGCAGTGGGCAGCCTCCACCCAGCGCTTTCTGATAGCAACACACACATCCTGGGGAAATCCGATGTGATAGCAGACAAGCTAAGCAGTGTAATTCTCTTGCCTCACAAGTGGACCCCAAAGAAACAAGTAGTGGAAAGCATCTTCCCCAGGGTGGGGCCAGCCTTGCTGCAATCTCTTTGCAACCCCAACGAATACAAAATGCAGCAGCTACTTTGCCCTAATCCCCCCGCCCAGGGATGCCCCAAGGGATGCACTGGTGCACAATTGGCCCCTGGGTCTCCTTTATGCCTTTCCATCTAATACCCGAAGTATTACAGAAAGCAAAGACTCTGGGAAGGACCATAATCTTAATAGCCCTTTACTGGCCTTGTCAGATTTGGTTTCCCTTCCTTCAGCCTCATCTATTGGAAGAGCCTTGGATCCTGGACCCGGTTCCAGATCTTCTGACCCATTCATCGGGGCTCTTCATCCTTCTCTTCACTCCCTCAAACTGACAGCTTGGCTGCTCCAATTCCAAACATAGCCAGGATTTACAACCTTTCAGCCGAGGCCCAACATATTTTTAACATCCTCTCATAAATCATCTACCAGAAAATTATATCTTGGCAAATGGAAGAGATTTTCTATATGGGCATCTCAGAATGATATTGATCCGTGCCTAGCTTCATTTTCATCTGTTCTGGAGTTTGACTAAACTTTTCAATGAAGGAGCCACTGCAGCTACCATTACAATTCAATTAGCAGCAGTTTTTAACTTTAATTTTGGTGTCCCAGGTTCTAATGTCGTGTCACATTGACTCTCTAAAGCTTTCTCAAGGGTACTATTCATTTGAGACCACCCGTCAAAACTCCAGCCATGCCATGGAATCTAAATTGTGTTCTTTCCCAAATGATATTACCTCCTTTCGAACCAGCCTTATCCTGTGATTTGAAATATTTCTCATGGAAGACCATATTTCTAATAGCTGTCACTTCTGCTCGGAGGATTTCTGAGTTACAGGCCTTGACCATCAAACCTCCTTATCTGATTTTCCATGATGACAGTGTCTCGCTCAGAACTGATCCTTCATTTTTACCCAAAGTTTGTTCAGAGACAAATCTCAACCAGTCTGTTATTGCCCGTTTTTTCCCTAAATACACAAATAAGATGGAACTCATGCTCCACAAACTTGATGTCCATAGGCAACTCTGATTTTATTTGGACAGGACAGGAAAACAGAACAGCTCTTTGTCTCCTTTTTGGAATCCAAAAAAAGGTGCTCCAGTGGCAAAAGTCTCCTTGTCAAGATGGTTATCAGATTGTATTTCTTTCACTTACAGTTCAATGAATGCTCCATTACAACAAAATATAAAGGCCCACTCTACTAGAGCTGTATCTACCTCATCAGCCTTCTCTGTTAAGTTGCCATTAGATACTATTTGTGCAGCAGCCACCTGGTTAAGACCTCATACCTTTATCACTCATTACAAAGTACACAAGGCATCCAGGGACAGGGCTTCCTTTAGTTTCCACTCTTCTGAAGAACATTCTCCCGGGAGCCACCCGAGAAAGATGGTGCTTGGGACACTACCAATCCGTAAGAATGAACGGTGAGATGGAACAACTTCACATAAAAAAATTATATACTCACCATAATGTTCCATGTGAGTTGTTCACCTCACCTTCATTTTTACGTCCCACCTTCCAACCCCCATCCAGTATACTTGAGGTCCGAGACCTCTGTTATTTATGGGTATTGTCTCTTATCCAGTTCTTAGAGTGGCATATTAATAGTTATAGGTAGCCAGTTGGCAGTAAACAAGATCTGAGGGAAGATCAAGGTGCATCATGGGATAGGGAGTTGACCTCGAGCTGGTTGAAGACCTCGAGCTTCTGCAGTTGTCTGAGTCTGAGCCGAGGATCGGCTCCGAATCCATCAGTAAGAATGAAGGTGAGATGAATAACTCACATGGAACATTATGGAGAATACATAGCTTCTTTTTTGCTAACATAAAAACTGGTTCACAGACCAATGATAGCACTGCTAATAGATACGTTCGTTCATCCTCAGAACATCCGCATTGTAGTGGGAAAGCTAATGGACAATCCAATGTTAATTCAGTTGAACATTGTAATCATTGCTTTGTGGATTTGAAGTCTAAACAATTTAATTTTGTATTTTTCAGTGATCTAGATTCCCATGCATCATCGTGTTCAAACAATATTAATGGGAATAACAGTTTTCGGTCTTTGTAAGAACTAATTTATTATTTAGATTAAAAGAGGTTTTTCAAGTTAAAGACTTAAGAGATGGATATTGCTTATTTTAAAGAATGTATGTAGCTTAGTATTGTACCGCAAAGTTTGCGATTTATTTAAAAAGGTGAAAAAGGCATTGTTCTATTATGAGAAACAAAAGGATGCTATAGCGAGTGAAGTGGATTCACTCGATGTTAAAATTAGGGATGATTTTTTTTATTTCCTCAGTACAAGGAATCGTATTTTAAAAGTTTGGATAAAGTTGAGAGAAGATGTAATAACATCTTCCATAAAAAACAAACTGACATTAGAAAGAGATTTAAAGCAGTATAGGAATAAACGAGTGTAAAACAAATAAATCCAACAAGAACTAGAACTGGTAACTCAAAAAATCCAATAGGTATCCAGGAACAAGAAGGCAACTCCGAGAGTTTTAGTACACTCAATTTAATATACCACGAAATAAAAACAGCCACAAGTACAACGTTAACACCTGGTGTTAACGTTGTACTTGTTGCTGTTTTTATTTCGTGGTATATTAAATTGAGTGTACTAAAACTCTCGGAGTTGCCTTCTTGTTCCTGGATACCTATTGGATTTTTTGAATAAACGAGTGTACCCTACAGAAAAAACTTTTTATGAACAATACTGAACTGCAGAGGGATAGTGACAGGCCTGCAGTTAGTTATAGTGAGGTAGTTAGAAATGGTGGGGAACATATCAATGGCAGGGATGAGCAACAGGATTTTCAAGGGTTGATACGCTCACAAAGACTGGCCGACAGGTACATGAAGAACGGAGAATACAACAGGTTATATTATCCCCAACTCCAGAGGAAGAACAAATATTGAGGGGGGAACAATTAAGTGATTTAAATGAATGTCTCAATATAGTATGCAGTAGTGAGGGTTTCACTATTTACAATTATTCAGATAGAATTATTACGAAATAATATTTTAATTTGTTAGCAAAAGGGGTGAAATTTGTTCCAGAAAGGAAAGGAAATTTATTGGACAGCATTATTGCACTGAAACTATATGTTAGGAAATTAAATTTCGATATACGTTTTATGGAACAAGATAAGGCATTGCCAGTAACATCAAGTGATATAACATCAATAATGGCATGTGGCAATATTACGTTGCCAAAGAAAAGGAGCATGTTTAATCCCCCATTACACCCTTTATTAGATACCTATGAGAAATTGGTATTGGAGGATATATATGATATCCACTTGCATAATGGGAGGGTCCCGTGGAACCTCACTAAGCAGGAGTATAATTTATTAATGGATCTAAGAAAAGACAGCTTTAGTTGTATAATGACCCCCGATAAGGATGGTGGTATTGTTTTATTTAGATCTATAGACTATTCCAATAAGATGCAGAAATTACTATTTGATGCCTCTACCTATGTGGGAGTATCTAAAAAACAGATAAATATAACATATGCACGTATAGACTATTTGGAGGAACATTTAATGGATAAGAGGATAAACCCCGAATTATATAATTTTTTGTATAAAAAGGATCCAATTATTCACATGTTTTTCGGGATTCCCAAGATCCATAAAAATGTACTAATGCCACCTTTTAGACCAGTAGTAGCTGCCAGTGGTTCTAAAACACATCCACTGGCAGTGTTTGTGGACTCGACCCAAGATGTGTTGTACAGAAAAGTACATCTCGTTAAGGATTCATGGGAATTCCTAGGGCTTTTGAAGCAAGACTTATGGAAAAAGGGTTTAATGTTTTTAACAGTAGTTGTTAAAGACCTCTTTACTGTTATACCTAAGGATGAGGGTAGTGCCCTCTTTGAGGAAACGTTGTTTGGTTTTTCAGGTCTAACACATGAACAAATCACCCTAGTATGTAAAATTATGAATTTAATACTTGAAAATAACTTCTTTATTTTGAAGGAGAATATTATCAAAAGGTAAAGGGGGTCGTGATGGAGGCTGCCTGTGCCCTTGTCTAGGCTAACCTTGTATTACTGGGGTGGGAGACCAAATATGTATTTAATAGTCCTTTCTGGCATAGGATTAGAAGCTATTCGAGATTTTTGGATGACATCTTTATCCTGTGGGATGGGCCAGTAGATGAAATAGAACAGTTTATTTTATAATTGGATCAAACTACAGATTTTTGTTAAAATTACTTACGAGTATGACAGAAAAGGGATTAATTATTTGGACACATCTATTTCACATGATACGCAGGAGTTTAGATCCGTCATTTACCGTAAGGACACTTCTGTAATGGATATTTATATTTTCATAGTAATCATCCACTTACACAAAAAAGAAGTATCATCAAGGGTCAAGGGGTAAGAATAGCCCAAATGACATCACATCTTGATGATGTAAAAATAGAGTTCGAAAAAATATCCCTTATGTTTCAGGAGAGAGGTTACTCCCAAACCTTGATAAATTAAGTTTTAGATGAGGTGTATGATAAATGGGGGAGTCTATATAAGCCGTTGTTGGGTGAGGGATTAATCACTCAAAGGGATATGGTGATAGCACAGAATAGGAAAGGTTCATATGAAAAGGCTTGCATACTGCAGTACAGTCCCCTATCGGATGAAATTAAGGTTGCATTTCGGGCTAATTGGAACATCTTCAGGACAAACCAGGACATCTTGAATAAAGTAGGTATAACACCAAGGTATGTAAATAGTACAGGGGCCAATTTTAAAAAATTGCTTGAAAGTAAGACAGATCCAACACAGTCATTGCTTTCAGGCACAAAACCCTGTGGAATGTGTAGTCAGTGCCCATATATTAATAAGGAAAGAGAGGTTACCCTGAATAATAAACTGCACAGTCGAGTAATATTTCAGAAAGGTAATGGTTTGACAAATAGAGTGGTATATTTGGCTACATGTGTATCATGTTTACATTTCTATGTGGACAAAACGGAATGCCCCTTGAATAAGATTTATGAACATTTCAGTATCATCAAAAATAAACTCTTTAATGCATTATATAAACATGCAAATATTTGCCATAATTTTGATAAATTTACATTTGGCATACTAGATGTGATTAGACTACACCATAGAGGTGAAAATTGGAAGAATAGGTTAAAGAAAAAAAGAAACTGAATGGCAGTTTAAGTTGGCTGCCATGTTCCCGTCGGGTTTAAATGACTCTGTATCCATTGGGCCTTTTTTATATGATGGCATCATTTTCACTAGGGTACACATTTAATGCTGCTGTATTATTTTACTGATGGTGTATAAATTATATTGTGCATGATTTTATTTATAATGTTATTACTTTTTGATTTTGTTGCTTTAAAATTTGATATTCTTTATTTACTTGTTTCAGTCATGTGATTGCTACATAACTAATTGTAGTATTTAAATGTTTTAAATTCAACAGTGAATGTATTCTGATGAAGTCTGTTTTGCTACAAGATGAAAGCACTCAATATCTTGCTTGATTTAATTAAGTATAACCCCTAAGTTGGTGGTGTGCGTTTCTGGTACCATTTGTATTTCGTTTCAACCGTTTTATTTGGTCTACGGTTTTATTCATACTAGATACATGTTTAACCTATTAAAATGAGGACCTTCATTCAGATTTAATAATACAAGAGCTTTAGTTAAATGATTCATTAAATAAAGCTTGTAGAAAGTTATTGATACCATTCCAAAATGGCTTAATTGTAACACAATCAAAGAAAATGTGGTTCCAGTCTGCATTGTGTACTTGCTCACATCTCCAACATATTCCTTTTATGGAAGAACTAATTTTACTGATTCTGTCTGGGGTTAAGAATGCTCTGTGCAAGCATTTCCAATTAAAAATGTTCCAGTATTGTGTAAAGGATGTATATTTTATCGATAAGATATTTGTTTTAATATCTTCAGTTAACTGTATTGTGTCCTTTTGTTAATATATTTCCAATATGAGGTTTTGGGTGTTGTTTTATAGTTTATCAATATTTTGTAAAATTTTGAAATACTGTTTCCTATATCAAAGTCATTACATATTTCATATATGTATTTTGTAAATTTAGGCATTTCTTTAAATGAAGAATTGTTGATTATTCTACTTAAATCTTGCGAATATGACAGAATACTCTGTAAAGTTAGCCAGTCCTGTTGTGGAATTTTCTATGTTGTTTTTATTTCTTGCATATCTAAAACCTTTAGTTCTTTGATACATTGGAGCCAACAAACAAATCCTTTCTGTTGCCAGGAATTAATAATTTCTCTATATATTTTATGTGGAAAGTTCTTTGTGACTATAAATGGCGTTAAAAGATCAAACCAGATTTTTAAATCTATATTTGCATTAATAATTTTCCTAAATGAGTCAATGTAATAATTAATCATACGAGTTTTAGTGGGTTTAGTTATGTTACATTGCATACTAATACATAATATGTGCCATGGCAAATTTGTTTTTATCCGTTTGAATTTTTTGTAAATCAAATTCACTTATTAATATTACAATTACTAATTCTTTCCAATTTGCAGAGTAATTTGGACTTATCCAGACTGACTTTTATATATGTTTCTATATCAGGAAAGTTTAATCCTCCCTTTTTCAATGGTCTGATATGATGTATTAAAACTATTCTGTTTCTTTTGGAAAACCATAAAAAATTTATTAGGCATGAATTTATTTCTTTAAGTATATTCCTTTCGGGTAACAGTTGTATTGCTAAGGCTATGTATAGGATATTGAGCAGTATAACCATTTTTATTAACTGTAGTCTATTTTCAAATGTTAATATTATTTTGTTCCATTTTTCCAGAGATTTTAATTGTATTGATATTATTGTAGTTTTTTTAGACTAATTCATTATCCTTGCATAACTCAATTGCTAGATATTTTAAGGTAGATTATTGTTTCCCTATGATGTGATTCCCCCTTAGTCTGCAGTAATTTTTTTTTTAAATAAAATTTTTGATTTATTGAAATGGAGTCCTGAAGTCATGTGAAATTTGTCAATTAATATATCTAATTCTTCTAATGTCTCTTTTGTATTAGTTCAACATTAGCACTTAGGAAGCAGTCCAACTCCAATAAACTCTTTTATTCAGCTTCACGAAGTAAAAAAAATCCACATAAACGTTTCGCATATAAATGTGTTTTTGTCCTCTCCTGACTTCATCAGATAAAATGCATCAAGTCAAAGCCATTTTTATATTTGTTTAATTAACTCATCAACCAGTAGCATTTTTCATTCAATAAAATCATTCATTGACTATATAAAATTTACAATCTTATAAATTTAAATACTAAAACATAGTCTATTAGACATATACATTTATATTAACTGCGCAAATATTTAATAAAAATTAATTTATCCTTTAAAAAAAAATGTTATAAAACGCATAATAAAATAATATAATACATATATAATTTAATTGTATTAAACTAACAACAAAATTCTCCATCTGGTGGTCAAAAAAATTATTGCACTTCAAAGTTTAGCGGCTCTAATTTTTAGAACTGGCATTTGTGACTAACTATAGTGGAGATGCTAAAGCTATAGTAAAGACGATATAAGAAGTATGGGGAAGATTCTCTGCAATATCGGATTTAAATATTTTTGATACCCCCATTTAAATGTATTTTTAAGAAAAGGTCAAATATTAAGAATATTATAGAAAGAAATAAAGGAGTGTACCCTTATGGACGTAGTAGGAAAGGCACTTTTAAATGTGGCCATTGTTCACAATGCCCTTATATATGTAATGGAGAGAAGGTAGAATTAGTAGCTAAGAATAGAGAGTAATTAGTAGTAAAGAATATTATACATGTAATAGTAATGGACTTGTTTATTGGGCAGCTGCGGTGGTGCAGCGGTTAGCGTTGTCGCTTCACAGCAAGAGAGTTTTCCAGTTCGATCCTCGGCTAGGGTGCCTTCTCTGTGGAGTCTGCATGTCCTCACTGTGGCCACGTGGGTTTCCTCTGGGTGCTCCGGTTTCCTCCCACATCCCAAAGGCATGCTGTAGGTGGATTAGACACTCTAAATTGGCCCTAGGTGTGAGTGCGTACGTGTGTGTGCCTTCTGTGGAAGGTTGGGTGTTGGGCTGGCAACTCGACACCGTAAAACTCCACTGCCATTCATGAGCGGACACGTGATCCGCTGTGGCGAACCCTATCTGGGAAAAAGCCGAAAGAAGAAGAAGTAGCAGTAATTGACTTATTTATCTAGCATTATGTAAAGCATGTAGTGGTTTCTTTGTGGGAAAACAGAGGGAAAGCTCTGAAGAAGAATATATGAACATCTTTATGAAGTAAAAAATAAAAACAATACTAATGCCCAGTTTAGACATAGTTTAGTATGTCATAAAGCATCATTTTCTTTTTTTGTTAGAAATAGTGACTAAAGATATAAGAGGAGAGCTATGGAAATTACATATAGAAAATAGAGAATTATACTGGCAAATAATGTTGGAAGCCAATAGTTTCCCTGGCACGAATGAATGTTTGTCTTTAGCTCCTGTTTTAAAAATTAGAGCTGCAACTTTGAAGTGCAATAATTTTTTTGACCACCAGATGGAGCATTCTGTTAGACAATTAAATTATATATGTATTATATTATATGTGTTTTATAAGAATTTTTTTAAATAAGGATAAATTAATTTTTATTAAATATTTATTTGTGTAGTTAATATAAATGTATATGTCTAATAGACCATGTTTTAGTATTTACATTTATAAGATAGTAAATGTTATATAGTTAATGAATGATTTTATTGAATGAAAAATGCTATTGGTCGATTAATTAAGCAAATATAAAAATGGCTTTAACTTGATGCATTTTATATGATGAAGTCAGGAGAGGACGAAAACGCATTTATATGTGAAACGTTTATATGGATTTTTTTACTTTGTTAAGCTGAATAAAAGTGTTTATTGGAGTTCATAGGTTCATAGTAGGTACTAGGCTGTCGGCCCTAGGGCCCATACAAGCCTAGCCAAAACAATGTACCCTGGCTTTCGCCACCCAAGAAAATTATTTTCCTGTGCCCCTGTTGAGCAGAGCCACAGAAGTGATCCCCTGGGTGAATTTCCCATTTCCCATCGAATCATCAAGATTTTTGTTGAAGAGTGCTAATGAGGAGGTGTGTGTGACATAGGTAGTCTGTTCCAGAGTATGGGAAGTCTCTGGGACAGGAATCTATCCCTCCAGCATGTTCTGTTTATTGTGGTGACAAGGTTTAGGTCCCTAGAGCGTGTAGCTCGGAGGGATTGGGATTTCTTTAAGTGGAGCATGTCCAACAGTTCTGAGTTTGACATAGCTTTGTGTGTTAGGCAGAGATCGCCTCTGAGTAGGCGATATGCGATGGAGTAAAGCTGTAGTTTTTTGAGACGGTCTGCATAGGGCATCTGTTTGAGGCCAGTAATCCTCTTTGTGAGGTATTTCTGTGGTCTTTCCAGTTGTTGTAGATGTCTTGTGAGGTACATACCAAAAGGGGCGTTGTACTCTATAATGGGTCTAATGAGTGATGAGTAGAGGGGAACAATGACCTCGTTTTTTTCTGGATGAGAATCCTTTTGTGATGAGATGAGCCACGTAGAAGGATTTCCTGACCACTGTGGCGATATGATTATCAAAGGAGAGACTACTGTCCACCTGTGTCCCAAGGTCTCATCACATTTTCGGCATTAAGTAGACTACCAGCTATGTGGTAGTTCATGGGTACAGAGTTTTTTCCAAAGGGGATGACCATTTTGGCATTGAGCTTCAGGCCATGGCTTTGACACCAGGTATCTGTCTCAGTGAGGCCCTTTTGTAGTTTGTCCACATCGTTAGGAGTTTCGATTATGGCTCCTAGTTTGCAGTCATCTGCAAACTTTGTTAGCCAAAGACCTTCTGTGTTGGCCTGCATTTCAGAGAAGTAGATACCAAACAGGAGGGGACCCAGGACTGAACCCTATGGTGCTCCACTTGTCACTGGTCTGATGCCGAATTTGGAATCCGCTACTTTCACATTGTGGGTTCTGTCCGTGAGACAGCTGGCAACCCATCTTGTGACATAGGGATTTATACCTAGTTTAGTGAGCTTATCTATAATTCCAGAGTGGGGGATGGTGTCGAAAGCCCTTGGGAGATCTAGATAAGCTGTGTGAACCATTTTACCCTCATCTATGGCTTTGGTGACTGCTTCAAAGAATCAAAGAAGTCAATCAGGTTTAGGAGACATGATCTGCCTTTTACAAATCCAAACTGGTTAGGGTCCAGAGTTTGGAGATCACCAGTGTCTTTGTTTGAGTTCCACGATGATACGTTCCATGGCCTTGCAGACCAGGCTCGTCAGGCTAATGGGGTGGTAGTTCCCGGGGTCCATAGTGGCTCCCCATTTGTGGAGTGGGATAACCACCGCGGTGCACCATTCAGTGGTTACAAAGCCTGAGGTGAGGCTATGATTGAACATGGTACTTAGGTAGGGTGCCAGTTCATTCTGTAGTTCGTGTAGAACGCAGCCTGGGATATTGTCAGGTCCCATGGATGCTGTGTTCTTGGCTTTGGAGAGTGTGTTTTTTACCTGTGCAGCCGTGATTATAGGAACTTTGCATTCTTCCGGTATATAGATGGGCCCTCTAGGGGGTGAGGGGGGGGGGTAAAGTTAGCACTGAACCTATCTGCTAGGATGTTGGCAATATCAGTTTGTTCTGTATATTTAGTGCCATTGTGCTGCAACTCAGAGCAGATCTGAGTATTCCCATTTAGATTCTTGACATAGCTATAGAATGCTTTGTTGTCTTTAGAGTCAGTGGCAATTTTGTTTTCGTAACTAGCTTTGAAGGATTTTATGAGGGATCTCAGCTTTTTACTCCAGTCATGGGATTTTACTCTCTTTTTTTTTTTTTTTTTTTTTTTTTTTTTTGCAACAGTTTCTTTCTTTTATTGTAGAGTTGTTTTATGGCAGAGGACCACCAGATTGGCTTCCTTTTATTTGGAGGATAACATCTTGGTTGTGTTAGGGATAGCATGATGCATGCACTTGTGTAAGTGCTTATAAAGTGCATTTGTGTAGGATTCGGCAGTCATACCTCTATTGTTCGTCTGCATGGGTGTCATGAAGTTTGCCACTTCTTTCTTAAGAAGTGTGAAGTTGGCGTTGGAGAAGTTTTTTACGATGGTTTCCCTAATTGGGGCTGGGGGTGGGATGTGGATGTCTAGGCTGATTAGCTTGTGGTCGGATCTGACCAACGAGGAATTGACCTCTGGTGTGGAACACTGGTTTCCCATGTTGGTAATGACCAGGTCTAGGATATTGCTGCCCCTGGTGGTGGTGTGAATAAGTTGATCCAAGGCGTTGGAATTTATGAGTTCTAGAAAACGTTGAGCAAAAGAGTTGGTACATGAGTAGTTTTCCCAGTTAATGGTGGGGTAGTTGAAATTGCCCATTATTAGGGTGTTGGGTTGTACCCTAATACTTTCCAGTGTATCAAGAAATGAGGAGTGTGAATCCTTGGGCATGGTGGGGGATCTGTAGCAAGCTACAATTTGGATTGTGATCTTGCCCAGAGTTAGTTGCACTTGGATAATCTCGAATGCATTATGCTGTGCAACTAGCCTGGAGGTGTGGATATCCTTAATGAATATGGACACGCCTCCGCCTTTAGTGCTTCTTTCTGGGTTAGGTGGCCGAAAGGTATGAATTGAAGCCTTGTAATGCAGGGGTGCTCTCTGGAGCTTTGAACCAGGTCTCTGTCACTGCACAGATGTCAATGTTCTCCATTTTAAGGAGTGCCTCGAATTAGTGCATTTTGAGGTTTAGACTTCTAGCATTGAGTAGCATTACCCTCAGATTTTGCTTGCTTGTACCTGTTACAGTGGTGAATTTGTCATTTGAACCTTGCCTAAAAAAGGCACTATAGGGGTGGCAAGAGCCCTAGCCAGTATCCGGAATCCTAAAGGGTGACAGGTGCAGGCCATCTCTGGCAAAGCATCATGGACTGTCGATCATGTCGTCTCAGGCAGACAAATACTGGATCTTAAAAGACAAGGCACAGTGCGAACGTAACCAATAACCAATAAAGCACTGTGGAGAGGACAAATCGCACCGGACAGCCGAGATATTTTAAACAAGTTTATTCCAAAGTAGTTATAAGTATAACGAAATCAAAGATGGATACAAATATGTAAAAATGTTCGTTATGACAGACGAAATACAAGTATACACACTAGTTTAACCACTAGATGGGAGTATTGTCCCACTGATAAGGCACTCGTGTTTCTTGGCTGAATGTTATTTTAATATTTATAAATATATCAGATATATTATGTACAAACAAACAAAAGGTTTTAATGCATTACTTACTAACATGCATAACAATAGTGATGTATACAAAGCATTTAAATCGTTGAATGAGTTTGTGAAATTGTTTGTTTTTTATTTACATGTACATCCACGAGGATATTTTTAACATTTTTATTGGTTAATTCAAAATTTGTCAGCATGTATATATGTGGTAATTAGATCACATTTTTGTTTGATGAAGTCTCAGTTATTTTCACGAAAAATGTGGTGATCTGTCTAACGTTTAACTACTTTGGAATAAACTTGTTTAAAATATCTCGGCTGTCCGGTGCGATTTGTCCTCTCCACAGTGCTTTATTGGTTACAAATACTGGATCCCCTTAGAATGACACCAGAAGCTTAGCCAATTGTTGAAGTCAATCATTTCTTGGACTGCTTCCTAAGTGCTAATTTTGGAGTATTGGTGAATTTGGGCACTTATTAATTTTTTGAACAGTGTTTGTGTGTGGCTCTTTTTATTAGATAATGTTAGTAATATGTCATCAGCAGATAGCATTACTTTAGAATAGTATTGTTTATAAACATCTATTCCTTTGATTTTTATATTGTTACGAATTGAATCTGCCAATATTTTAATAGCTATAGCAAATAGAATCGGTGACATGGGACATCCTTGTTTTGTGCCTTTTGTTATATGTATAGATTCAGAGGTAAAAGGACCTAATTTGACATGCACTAAATTATTTGTGTGTGTGTGTGTGTGTGTGTGTGTGTGTGTGTGTGTGTGTGTGTATATGTATGTATATATATATATATATATATATATATATATATATATATATATATATATATATATATATATATATATATAGTATATATATATATATAGTATATATATATTCTTTAGGAGATGAACAAAGGATGCAGGAAATTCAAATAGCATTAGGATTTTAAATAGTCAGAATTTAGGGAATCAAAGGCTTTCTCTATAAATAAGCCAATTAAGAGTGTTTCTTTGTTAACATAATCTATGAGAAATTATCCTTTTAATCTTGTCGTGTGTGTCTATGATGTTTAAATCCAGTTTAATCATTATTTATTGTTTTGGATAGTGGTATTTTCATTCTGTTAGTTAATATTGTCATAAATATCTTATAGTCCTTATTTAATAATGATGTAGGTCTATATGAGGTACAGAGGTTTGGGGATTTGTTTTCCTTTAGGATTTGTGTGATTAAGGAACATCTCCAAGAGGGTGGTATTAAAACTTGTGACTGAATTTCTAATAGAGTTTTATGGAAGAGGGATAGTATCTTTGAAGGAAAACATTTATATAGTTCCATAATTATGCCATCTATACCTGGAGCTTTATCATTTTTACCCTCTTTTATTGTATCTGTAATTTCTTCGTAGGATATGGGTGGTTGCAGAGTTATATTAGAAGATTTTTCATCAAGATTTAATTGATCAATATGTATATTTTCTTTTTGGAAATATTCCATATAGTGATTTCTATAGGAATCACGAATGTCACCTATATCGGAGACATTTTTCCCTTTCTTTTCATGGAAGATACTTTTAATGTTGTTAGCTTTTGATTGTATTTTGATTCTTGTGAATAAATTATGTAGATATTTGGGAGAAGTGGCCAAGGTATTAATTTTTAGTTTTTCTAAAGTTAACTAGTTTTATGTGTTAGAATTTCATTGTATTTATTGTTTAATACTTCTACTTTCTTTTTCATCTCCAAATGATTGATTGTTTTTCAGCGTTTACTGACAAAAGTTTGGATTGTAGATCTAATCATTCAGAATCCCATTCTCTGATTTTTTTTTGTTTGTTTTTGTTGTACCAAGTTAGGGTTTTATCATATATGTAAGCTTTAATGAGTCCCATATCATTATTTTATTCATCTCTGTGGTGTAATTAATATCCAAGAAGAACTGTAATTCAGATAATAACCAGGGTTTGAACTCTCTGTATCAATGAATTTTGGTCTGAAAAGGGGCAGGGAGTGATGTGAGAAATTAATGATTTTAGAGTGCAAGTCATGGGCCTCCAATATTTTAGCTATTCTAGTTTGGGTACCAAATATGTGATCTTGATGGGAAAACAACAAAGATTTATCTTCTTTAAATTTGAAAGTATCTACAAGATAAAATGATTTTACCCACTTGTTTAAAGCTTTTGATACAGCAGATGTATGCAGTGGTCTTTTATTTTTAGTTTCAGAAATATCAAATATACAGTTAAAATCTCCTCCTAATATTAAGTTGCCTTTATAATTATTGGAAATGAAATCCAAGTGTTTTTTTTTTTTTTAACAGTTCCTGGTCCAATGCCTGGGAACCAGTATAGATTAGCTAGGGACCATATTCTGTTATTATATTTAACTATTACTAATACCATAAGGTCTTTATCTTCATACTTATAAATTATTTCTAATCACATTTGTTTTCCATAAAATCGTTACTTCTTTTGTCTTTGTCTTATAAGTGGATTGTGCCAATATCATATATTCCTTAGGATTCCATTTGTAATTGTCATTTGTTTTGAAATGACTTTCTTGAAGGAAGACAGTTTGTGCTTTGTTCAGTTTTAAATATTTCAGTTGGTATTTAAAGATAATAATGTTAAATCCATCTTAGTTTATTTAGACTGTATTTTTTGTTTTATTGTGACTATTAAGCATTTTTCTCCAACTATAAAGTATATGTTTGAGCTTTTAAAGGAAATTATCAGTTTTATACTTTGAGTGTTTACCGATAAAGTAATGTTTTGGTCAGGTATACTTAAAAAATGTTTTTGTGAAATAAATTTAAGTTAATAAATGTTAACAAAACTAAGATCCGCACTAGCCATGGAATGAAAATCATTCCTAATCTGATGGATAAACCTAAGTCCATCAGATTATCACTCGTACCTTGAAAATCCAGAACATCTGCATCTGAGCTCCATAAACTGAATTATCATATGGAGAATATTTGTAATAGGAATAAGCAATATTTATATCGTTTTGAACAGATATAGTATTGTAGATTAGACAGAATTCTAATAAAATATAAATGTCTACTTATTGTATAAGCAATTAATATTTACATGAAAGATAGATGACAAGCAAGTTAGTCATAGTAAAGTAGGATGTAGCATATATAAAACCTCAGTAAAAGATTATAGCATACAGTTATTTAACATATTCACCCTTATTGATGAATTATTTCAAAATGTATTACTTAATATAAATAGATGGTAATAATATTTATACCTAATGTTTATAATACAATGTATTTTACTGGATATATCATAAGTTATATTTCATTGTTTGCCAGCATTTATGTAATCACGTTGTTTGTTGCTAACTTAAAGCATCAAGTTTGTTTTATGTGAACATTGATGAAAGTTATTGCATTTTAATTATCAGTGCATCCATCTTCACACCATTTCCTACACACGAGAATTTTCATATCTGTCATTTCTTATTATAAAATGAGTAAAATTATAGGTTAAAAACAAATTCACTTATTGTGATCAACGATTACAAGTTCCCTTTCCATATTCATAAATTGCCATTTTATGGGATATACAAAAAAAGTTTTTAGATTTAAATGGCCACATTCTGTTTTGTATAATCACCGAAGGTTAAACTGAGTGATTATTGTCAATTTAATACTATTTGTTCAGAATGTGATTGTTGCATTCTGTGATATTCCTAGTTCAGGCTTCTATTGTTTCCCTTGAGCAACTTTGTCCGTTTGATGTCATGTATAAAATATAGTTAGCTTGGTAACCGCTTAAGTATTATATATGGTCAGGATGGGTTACAAAACCACAATAAAATTGTGCTTATTATTTATTTTATCAAGAATCATCTTAATGAGCTAAATGAAGTGTAGGGAGGTCATTGATGTGTATATGTGGTTTAAAACAGCCCCTTTATTATACATTTTTTTTTTAAAAAACCAAAAACTTCATTGCCGAAAATCATCTTGGTGGCTCCTCAAAGCCGTTAAGCATTATTGTCACTCTTTCTCCATTACCACAGCAACCTGGGCACGTCTGTTTCTGTTAGTGTGTCTGTGTACTGCATACCAGAGGCTCTCGATGCACCTGAAGAAAAAGCTTCACTTCACTGCAACCTCAAGCCTAAATTCCCTGCCTTTCAGTGAGGCAGCAGCCAGGAAAAGAACAGAGAGCAAGCAGATAAAAAAAAAAAAAAAAAACCTCCCAACAAGCTGCCACAAGAAATAACACATGCTTCCAGCCTTCCCACCTCTCACTCAGCAGATGCATAAACAAACTATTCTCTGCCAAAATATCCCAAATCACAGTTTTATCTATTCCCTTCCCTTCCCCTGGATCCAGGCTAAAGAACAAATGTCTCTTCCTAATACACAAGCATCAGTAAACCTCGATCACAAGCCACAACCCACAGCTTCCCGGAGACTAAAACGGCAAGATACAACAGCTGCCAGACACAGCAGTATCCACACACACCATGTCAGGCTTAATCAAACAGCGCTCAAAGCTATGATGCCCGACATGATTGATATTAACTATGTTTAGATAGAATAATGACCTTTGTACTAAGAGCTTGCTACCACTATTTAACCAGGATATACATGACATTTCTAAATCATACTTTAACTGAAAAAGGTATTAACTGAAGAAGGTATTAGTCTCCATGACAGCATTTTTTTTTTCAAAACACTCCACTGTTACTGCTATTATATATGATGTTAATTTGTTACATTTGAGTCTGAACTCTGATGAATGGTACCTTGTTGAATTAGTTAATTAATTACTTAAATTATTACAAGTAAAATCAATGAAAAATGAACAAGATAAGTATTCGTTGAGTTCAAGTAGGGGAATAGAAACTTCTATGTTTATATTATATGGTGCTTTGTTTGGCTTGTATATAATGTAAATAGTAACCCATCTTGACCTACCTTTGTGAAAAATTATTGGACTCTTAGAATATTCTGAATAAATCGTTACTGTTTCTCAGTTGTTTAAGAAACCCTTCTTTTTTTTTTTTTTTTTTAAATAAAATCTGATGACAAGTGATGTACCATATCAGTTGATACTTTGAGATATGTAGTTGTAAGAGTTATTTTTTTGGGACAGCTATCTTGGAATCAGTTTTTTTGTTTCTTCTTTCTAGCATCAGTCCAAGGATTTGTTTATTTTATTCTTTTAAGAGTAGAGGCCATCCATTCCATTTCTTCTGGGATAGACACTATGTTGTTGTTTTTGATGAATATAGTAGCTTCTTTTAAGTCATTAAAGGTTCTCATCTCTTTGGCAGAAAATATTTTTATCTTTGCTGGATAGGCCAGCTGTGCTTTAATGTTGTTTTTGTTTCAATAGTTTTAGTATTGGCCAGACTTTTTTCCTGTGTTCTAATATTCTGGAAGAATAATCATTGTCAAACCTTATCAGGCTTTGATTGTATTTTAAGGGTGATTTTCTCCAAGCAGATTTTAACATTAGTTCCTTATCCAGAAATGAAAGAAATTTTATAACTATAGATCTAGGGTGGAGTATTTGAGTTAGAAGCAGGTTTCCTCAGGGCTCTATGTGCCCTTTCAATTCCAAATGAAAGTCCCCCTTTCAAGTCTAAAAATTCAGAAATCCAGGTGGTTAAGAATGAAATAATGTCTTCTTCAGTGTTTTCAGGCAGATGAAAGATCCTTATGTTAGTTCTCCTTTCCCTGTTTTCTAAGTCATCTATTTTGTTAAGCAGCCATGTATTCTGTTTAAGCAGAAGTTTGAGTCTCCCTTCAATGTCATTTAGAGAAGTCTCTATATTTGTTATTTTTGGATGGTGTTGCTGTAATAGTTCCTTAAAGTATCAGTTTGTTTTTGAGAATTTAATTTGTGGTTTTCTAAGTCATTTTTAAAGCCATCCATCTTCAAAGATAGTTCCTGTAAGGTAGGTGTCATTAATTGCAGTTCTTTTTTCAAAGCAGCATCTGGATGAGAATTCCTTGAGTTGTTCATATTCAGTGACTCAATACATCTCCAAGTTACTTGACAGGAAAATGTTTGTACATCTCCACCAAAATTGATATTTATGTAGTTTAGTAGTTTATCTATAAATTTCTGACTGTTTAAACTTGAAAATAATACAGATTTTCTATATTATTATACTAGTTTACTGAGCTCTCAAAATTCACTGCTCTCAGATGGCCATCTAGGCTCTGCCCCCCAGGACACTGATTTTTGATGAGGGAGAAGTGTCCCCTAGATACCCATCTGAGGATGTCTCTTTAGGAGACATTTTAGAGATCCTATGCCAGAAAGGAATTTGGACTTCCCAAAGCCCTTCAAAAGAGGAATATGTGATTCTGGAAGCCTTCGGATCTAGACCATCTAAGTCTTTGGTTTACCCCCCCCCCACTCCGGAGGATGACCTTGTAGACCTTGTCTTCCACCATGCATGGAAGGAACCGGATACCTTGGAGCCTATCCCCCCTGCCATCTGGACAAGAATCTGAGCCCCCAGAGATAGGAAGCACTGGAGTAAGGGAATCCCTGTAGATGCTATGGTTGTGGTGACAGCCACTAAGAAGGAACTAGGAGAACAGTCTGTCCACCCTCCTAACAGAGAGTCTAGGACATTGGACAGATTTGGAAAGCTTGTTTACGCTTCATCGACCTTTGCCTTGCAGTCAGTCAACTGTCTGGCACATTTTACTAGATTACAGAAGGACTTGATTAAGGAATTCTCTATCTATACCAGGGTCCATGTCAGCAGAGGAAGAGAAAACTTACTCCTCCCAACTGGCCACCCTACAATCTATATCCAACGCATCCATGAGGTTAATATCTCACACTGCTGACTGTTCCTCATGGGCTGCTGATTCAGGCATAGCCATAAGGAGACATGCCTGGATGAGACTGTGTGATTTTGTGGATCTTTTAAATCCTCTTTCATCAGTGCTCCCTTTGATGGATCTTCCCAGTTTGGGCCCACAGTTAAAGGCGCACATTCCTGCAGTGAAGAAGGATGGAAAGACCTTGTCTGCTTTTAGAACCATTTCTCTATCCCACAGAGATCTTTCTCTAGGAATCAGCATGGTGGTAAGAAGATGTGGCTTCAAAAATCTCAAGGACCTTTTCAGGACTCACATGGTGAATTTTCTCCCAAAGGCAGAGGGGGAAATGATAATAGAAGACGCTGGCCTCGTGGCAGAGAGGGTCTGCAGAACCAAGAGTCTCGAGATTCTTTCTTGGGCAGGCCCTTTCAGTGCTTCTGAAAGGTTGCCTGACTGTTCTTCTCTGGAGGCAGTTGGGGGTGCCTTTCCTTGCATCCAAACACCTGGACAGCCATCACAAGAGATTCGTGAGTGCAAAAGATCATATCCAGAGGATACTTCATTCACATTTCACAAAACCCATCACAAAAAGAAACATCTCCCCGATGTTCCACCCAGTTAGAGGGAGTTAGCCACATTAGAAATCCTAAAAGCTGCGAAAAAAGAGAGTCATCCAAAAGGTCCCACCAGACCAAGCAGGATCAGGGATTTAGTCAAGGTTCTTTTTAATGCCAAAGAAATCAGGGGACTTAAGACCTTTTCTAGATCTCAGTCATCTAAATCAGTTTGTGAAGAATTCTAAGTTCCAAAATAGTCATGGTTCAGTTTATTCTGCCACTTCTATGGAAGGGCAACTGGATGTGCTCTATAGATCTTCAAGACCTGTACTTATCATTTAAAAATAAACAGATGGCCTCGAAGATATCTGCACTTTTTGCTGGGAGCCAGTTATTGTCAGTTCAGGACCCTGCCCTTTGTTCTCACCACAGCCCCCAGGGTGTTCACCAAATGCATGGCAGTGATGGCAGCTCATCTCGGACTGCATGGATTCAGAGTATTTCCTTATTTCGATAGCTGGCTCCTTTCTGCACCAACCAGGCATCCCCTAGAGAAGACCAAGGATTTCTTATTCCAGTTGTGTCCATTCCTAGGGATCACAGTAAATATTTCCATGTCCCAACTTCAACCAGTTCATGTCTTTGATTTTATAGGAGCTAACCTGGACTCATTCAGACAGTTCATATTCTTACCTCAGAGCAGAATTCGTTCCTTGAGATTGCATGTCAGACAGATTCTAGACCATCTGTATCCTCCCGAGAGACTGGTTCTTCAAGCATTGGGTTTGTTGACTGCAGTGATCTCCCTATTACCCTTGGCTCACTTTCACATGAGAATTCTCCAGTGGACTGTTCAGTACAATGGTTGATGCTTCGCCATCTGTTAGAGCATCCTAGGAAGATTTTGTGAACTTGCAAGTATTCCCTACTTTGAAGGATCCAGTCTGAACTCTATCAGGGGCGCCCATTTATCTTTTCTCCCCTGAAGGCCACACTGACAATTTGACAGCTCCCAGTTGGGGTGGGGAGCATTTCTTGGGATGGACTGTTCAGGGTACGTGGTCTCCGAAGGGACTGATTTGCATATCAATGTCTTGGTGATGAGTGCAGTCCTATTAGTGTTGTAGGCCTTTCAGAGCCCACTCCATCTAGGTACATTTGTTATTCAGACAGTATATCAGTGGTTTGGTACATCAACAAACTGGGGGATCCAGATCTTATCCCCTTTTTTGAGAAGCTATGAGAGTCTGCAAGTGGGCGATCTCCTCCAACCACTTTCTTGCAGCAGCGCACATTCCGGGGAAATCCAGCATCTTAACTGACAAGCTCAGCAGATCCATCTTGATGCTGTATGAGTGGTCTCTCAATCCTGTAGTGATGGCAATGATTTTTCATCACTGGGGTCAACTTTGCAGTGACCTCTTTGCCTCTCCCTTTAACAAGTGCAGCAGGTTCTTTGCCCTAACTCCCCTTGGGGGAGGGGCACTGAGAGATGCTCTAGTCCACGTTTGCCTCCCCCCAGTCTCCTGTATGTTTATCCTGCCCTTCCCTTAATACCCAAATTTCTTCAGGAAGCACTACGGTTGAAGAACAAGGTAATTCACATTGCCCCTTTCTGGTCTCTGCAGGTGTGGTTCCCATTCTTATGGTCTCATCTTTTATGTCTGCCTTGGACACTGGACCCCAATCCAGATCTACTGTCGTATTCATTTGGAATGATTCATCAGGACATTCAAGGCATCAGGTTAACTGCATGCTTTCTACAATTCCAGTGATAGCTGGACAATCGAGGCTTTCCTCTCCAGTTCGGCAGATTTTATCCTCATCTGAAAAAACCTTCTACCAGCAAAATTTAATAGAGTAAATGGAAGAGATTTTTCATACTGGTTTGAACAAAGAAAGCTGGATCCTTCACAGCTCCAGTTCCTGCTGTATTAGATTTTCTGTCTTTAGTTTTTCAGGATGGTGCTAGTTTCTCCACAGTAAAAGTTCAGCTTGCTTCCATCTCTAATTACCACATAGGACATAATGCCTTCCCCCTATATTCTTCTAAAATTTGTAAGGCTTTTCTAAAGGGTACTCTTCTGCTTAGACCTGCAGTAATAGGCCCTATTCCACCCTGGGATCTTATGATGTTCTTCGTGTTTCACTGTTGCAGTCATCACATTTGGGTTATCCCTGCCAGGGTAGCCCTCGGCCGGCTCGAATACCAGAGACTTAGTATTTATGCGTCGGTTGCTGTCACTTGAGGACTGACGTCAGGTTGTCAGTGATATAAAGGAAGGCAGCCAACGCGATTGCATCAGTCTTTCTTGCCGTGGAGCCCAAAACAGAAGCAGTTCACACGAGTGCCGGTCAGCCACTACCGGAGTTTATGTTTCCGAATTGAGGTTGAAGTCTTCTAAAGCTAAGTATCCTGTTGGGAATCCTTTTTTCTTACACTAACCAATGTCAGAAAAAGTTCCTAATTGTCTCGCCAGTGAAAAGCAAATACCACACCAAGACTTCCACTCTTACTGCGTCACTTGTCTAGGCCCAGACCACGACATCCCCCGTTGTCGCTTCTGTGCTTTAACTCCAGAACTATCCATCGTTGTGCCCTTATTGTAACCAGGCATTTTTGTTTGCAGTCCTCTAATTCCGATATGTCTTTAGTAAGCCATCCGACAGCAGATCTTCTGAAAAAGCCTAAAGATAGACAGAGACAGACCGCACAGGTCCAAACCTTCAGACAACACTTCCGTTAAGCTAGTTGTCAGTCCTCTGGTACTCAGCGATGTGCTTTCGCAGCCCTTGATGCCCGCTTCAGTTGATTCACAGGCCGCTACTGAGACCCTTTTGGAGTCCGGTATGCCGCAAAACTCTTCTTCATCTAAGGATCCTGCGGTTGTCTCTATCTTGGATGGGTTTGGAGCCGCTGAGCAGGCACCGGCTTCTGAGGAAGTCCTTCGCACCACCGAATCTCGACACAAACCCACACCTTCTTTCGCGAGAACCGTTCTTTCGAAAACAACCGAGTTCTTTAGGCCCAGGGTTCAAACCACACTCAAGAAACTGACTACCCACTCTCAGGTGCCTGCTACCTTGCCTCAGTCTCAAATGCTTAAACTGGCAGAAGACCTTATCATGCTGATTAGGGGAAACCAAGCCACCCCCTCAAAAAGGAAAAGAGATCAGTCTCCAGTTGTTTTGTCTGAACAAGAGTCGGATGAATTTGATGCATCTTACTATGAAGACTTGCAGCCCCTCTCCACTTATGAGGATTCTGATGCAGAGGAATCCATTCCTTCAGCCTCTCCCCCAGAGGATTTTTCCTGTGGGGAACCCTGCATACTTTAAGGGACCATTTCCAATGGAAGAGTCAGGACTACCCTCAGTCTAAAAAGAGACTCGGGAATTCCTAGATCTTCCACAACACAGACCCTTAGCCATCCCCCCAGTTCTGGATGTGGTGGATGTTGTTTTCCTTGAATCCAGCTTGACTCCAGATGCTCTCCCTCCTGCTCCCAGAAAAACAGATGGGTAGAGTCCCTGACTCACACAAATATCTTTTTAAAAATCCAACAGCTGACCCTGAGGTCATTTCTCAAGGGCCAAAAGGGATTAAAGCAACCTCTGCTAAGAATCCCACCCCCTCAGACAGAGATTTCCGAGCATTGGGCAGATGGGGTAAAAAAAAGTATACACCTCCGCTACTCTTGCTATCTGGGCACTAAATTGTCAGTTCCATATGCTTAAATATCAGCAACATACCTTGGAACTCAACTAAAAATGTCCTCCTTTCCTGCATGGGCAGAATCAAAAGATTTACAAGACTTAATGCATTCTGCAAGGCAAGTAACTAAACACACTTTGCGCGGTGGTTTTGATGCCCTAGAAGCTTCTTGCAGAGCAGCAGTCACTGAATCTGTCATTAGAAGACATGCATGGCTTAAGGAACAACCCCTGCCAGACCATGTCAAATCTAAATTGTTGGATGCACCCTTGCACAAAGATAACTTATTTAGCACTAAGGCAGAAGAGGTCTTAAAAACAATGCAAGAAAAAGCAAAATCTATACAAACAGTTAAAGATTTCTTACAGGGCCAGCCCCGTAGGTTCAGCAGGCATTTTCCCTCCAAGCACTGGTCCTTTCCTGCTCCAAGTAAACAGGCCCAGCCTAGGCCCCGTGGAAACAGACCCCCCCCCCCCGACAGCAGCCCCAGGGAATGCAGAGATCTAAGCAGTGGACCACCTCCACTTCAAAACCAGGGAGTTCTAAGTCACCCTCTAATTGTAAGAACTCACAATGACTCCCCTCCTCCCGACCTCCCCTCTGCCTACCTTCACATACCCCGAGGAGGAAAACTTTCCTTTCACTCAAGCACCTGGGCCACCATTACCAAGGACCAATGGGTTCTGAACATTGTGTCTCAGGGATACAAATTCTCCTTCCACATACAAAAGGATTCCCAGATCTACCACCAAATCAGTGGGCAGAGGCTCAAAAGCAAATACATTCCCTGCTCTCTTTGGGGGCAGTAGAGCATGTTCCTGCAGAACAGATAGGCCAAGGCTTCTACTCCAGACTTTTTCGGGTGCTCAGAAAAGAGGGCCTCTGGCATCCCATCCTCGATCTATCCATTCTAAACACTTTCCTGGTGATCCCAGAATTCAAAACTCACCCTCCAGCAGCTGCTACCCATGCTCTCCAAGGACGCTTGGCTAGCCACCCTGGACCTAAAAGAGGACTACCTCCACATTCCTATCAGGAAATCATGCAGGAAATATCTCTGCTTCAGGGCCGGATCTCAACACTTTCAGTTCTCTGCGCTTCCCTTTGGCTTATCTACTGCTCCCAGGGTTTTCACAAAATGCCTGGCTCTAGCCATTGCCTTTTGCAGACATAGAAATATTCAAATTTACCCCTATTTAAATGACTGCCTTATTCAGGCAGACAGCCAGGAAAAGCTGTTCAAACACCTGGCCTTTGTAAAGACCCTACTAACCTCCCTAGGGTACACAGTCAACGAAAAGAAATCCAAACAGGTGCCCACCCAAAGGATAATCTTCCTGGGAGCAAGTCTGGACACAGCATCCCAAATGGCATACCTTACACCAGAGAAACACATTTTCCTGTCAGCATACTTCTCTCAACTGGACACCAGGCCCCAGCTTTCTGCAAGTGAAATCCCGGAAGCCCTGGGGTTCATGGCATCTTGCATACTCCTCATTCCATATGCCAGACTGCATATGAGGAAACTTTAGTGGTACCTAAAGAGCCTTTGGTGTCAACACTCTCAAGACCTGTTGCCTGAGAAAGGAAATTCTTTGGTGGTTAACAGCCTGCTTCCACAGCAAGAGACTGCCCTTTTCTTCACACCCCGCTGCCCAGCCCCTCACCACAGACGCATCTCTACACTTGGGGTGCACACCTGGACAGCAGGTGCATACAGGGCTAATGAAGCCCACAGCAAATCCCCCTGCACATCAGTCAAAAAGAGATGATGGCTGTGCAGCAGGCCTTGATAGCTTTCAAACCCCTTCTCTCTCCAGGGGTTCTCCTGATCAAAACAAACAGCACCACTGTGATGTGATATATCAACAAGCAGGGAGGGACTTGCTCTTACCCTCTGTGCAGGCTGGCCATGACCTTTTGGCTCACAGCCTCTTCCATGCAGCTACACCTGTTAGCACAATACCTACCAGGCTTTCTCAGCTCCCTGGCAGACCAATTAAGCAGAAAGCTTTTAGACCCACATGAGTGGCAGCACAGCAGAAGTACTTTCTTCCTAATAACTCAGAAATGGGGAACCCCAAAGGTCGATCGCTTTGCCTCCCACACCAACCATCAGCTCAGCAAATTCTGCACCAGGGAGCATCACTGCATGGTCCTTCCCCTGGGTCAACCTCTCGGTCTATACCTTTCCTCCCCTACCTCTCATCCCCAGGGTACTTTGCAAAATAAGGGAGGAAAAACCAAGGACTATTCTCATAGCTCCAGACTAGCCCCAACAGTACTGGTACCCCTTGCTGCGCAGCCCGTCCCCGCTGCCTCCATGGCATCTTCCTCAGATTCCAAATCTCCTAACCCAGAGGGAAGGGGAATTCATGCACCCCCAATTGCAGACACTTAGTTTGGCAGCTTGGCTTATTCCCTAAACCTGGACCAATCTGCCATCCTCAGTAAACAGGTTCTGGATGTTATCCGTGAGGCCAGACTCCCTAGCACCAGAAAATCTCATGCAGATAAATGGAAAAGGTTCTGCACCTGGATCCAGGCTAAGGAGGCCAATGCGGCACAGCCCTCCATCCCCCTCATCCTGGATTACTTAGCTGCCCTAATACACAGTGGTCTCTCTTTGTCCTCTAAAAAATTCATGCCTCTGCTATTTCTGCTCATTTTCCCACTAAGCAGCCTCTTTTTTCAAACCCTTTGATTGAACAGTTCCTTAGTTGGGCTAGCAACTTGAGACCCCACAGAAGGGCACCAACACCAATTTGGGACCTTAACTTTGTCTTGGAAACGGTCACCCTGCCTCCTTTTGAACCAGCTTCTTCTGCAGAGCTAAAATTTCTCTCCTGGAAGACAGCCTTCCTTCTGGCCATCACTTCAGCCATGAGTCGCTGAGCTGCGGAACTCTTCATCATCTTCCATGCAAACAGGGTATCCCTCAGAACTAACACATCCTTCACTCCAAAGGTGGTGCCCAGTGTGGCTCTCAACCAATCCATTCATTTGCCCACCTTCTTTCCTAATCTCCAAAAGAAAGGGGAAAGGATTCTGCACTCTCTAGATGTGCACAGACAGCTCAGATACTATCTGGACAGGACTAAACCCTTCAGAAAGTCTGATCAGTTTGCTGGTTAGCTTTGCTACAGGGGCAGAAGGCAAAGCCATCTCCAAGCAAACCATTTCCAAATGGATAGCACACTGCATCCATTTCTGCTACAAACAGCATGGTAAGCCTCCCCCCAAGGGGGTCAGAGCACACTCCACCAGAGCAACCTCCACCTCTGCAGCTTTCCTTGGAGGAATCCCCACCAGGGACATCCTGGAGGTTGCCACCTGGACATCTGGTCACACTTTTACCAAGCTTTACCACCTGTCTCTCTTTTCCAAATCCAGGGCAGGGTTTGCCTCTGCAGTCTTGCAGGGCATCCTAGCCAGCCCCTAGCTTCCTTGACTGCTACCCAAATGTGATGACTGCAACAGTGAAACACGAAGAACATAGTACAGTTGTGTTACACTTACCATAAATGTAGATGTTCGAGTGTGTTCACTGTTGCAGTCCTGGTTTCCCTCCCTCCATCCCCCTTTTTCTCTTTTTCCTTTTGTTACCTTTCTTCCTTGTTCTTTCCTTACAAGGGACATATTGGTATTTATTTTCCACTAGTGGGGTTCTACCACCAGAGCCTGGCCTCCTACTTTGGGGGATCCTGACAGGTTAGGGCAAGAAAAACTGATGTAATGGCATCTGCTGCCTTGCTTTATACCACTGATGACCTGACATCAGTCCTCAAGCGACAGCAACCGAAGCAGAAATACATGGTCTCTGGTATTCGGGCCGGCCGAGGGTTACCCTGGCAGGGATAACCCAAATGTGATGACTGCAACAGTGAATACACTCGAACATCTGCATTTATGGTAAGTGTACACAACTGTACTTTTTGTTACACAACTCAATCCCCTTTTTAACATTTGGATCGGATCTGGCATTCATTGCTCTCTTGGAAAACAATTTTTCTTGTAGCTATTATGTCAGCAAGTTGAGTTTTTTGAACTCTAAGCACTCTCTTAAAAACTACCTTATTTGTTTTTTCACAAAGATAGTGAAATTGCATACAAAACCCTTCCTTCCTGCCAAATGTTGTTTGAGTCAGGTATGACTCAAGTAATTCATTTATCAGTTTTCTTTGCAAAATTTGACAATAAGGGAGAATACATGCTGCATATTTTAGATGTATATAGAGAACTTCATTTTTTCCTCCATAGAACAAAAGGATTTCAAAAACTGATCAGCTGTTTCCTTTGATAAAAACAAACTGGGAAAACCAGTATCCCAAGTTACCTTAGCTAAATGTATAACTGATTACAGATTGCATTTCCTTTGTATACTTTGTAAGAGGTTTGTCCTTACCTAAACTCTCCAAAGGCGAACTCTCCAAAGGCTCATTCGACTAGATTCATGGCTACATCATCTGCTTTTTGGGCTAGAGCTTCAAATGATGACATTTGTGCTATAGCCATTTGGTCCAACTCCCACACTTTTATTGCTCATTACAAGTTGGACATCGTATCCAGAAACAGGGCTGCCTTTGGCTCTGTGGTTTTCTGGAATATCATTCCATGAGGGCCACCCGAGATTATCACAGCTGGGGACTGTGTTCCGTATGCTGAGGATTGAATGAAAATGAAAACATCGGCTATTAGTTATGTACTCACCATAGCTATGCATCTGTGTTGTGCATTTTCATTCTTCCTCAACCCCTCATCCTCCTTCCCCCTATCCTTACCCTTTGTGAGTGACCTGATGAGGTACATGGAAACCATTGTGTCCAGTTTGAGCCCCTACTCTCTCTCTCTTTCTATTTATTGACATTTGATGACCGCGAAAGTCCACTGGGTCAAAAACCTATTTTTAGTGGAGGCCCGGGGAGAAAAGCTCCACATACGAATACAGAATGTAATACAGAGATTCTATTTAAAATAATAGAGACAAGGTTATGATTATATAATTGTATGCAATACATGGTCATAAATTGCATAGATAATGGCTAAAAGAGTTTCACAGTGGATAATTTTTACAGCTAAATTAGGCAGATAAGAGGTAAAAATGGGAGTAAAGAGATGTATAGTAAAATTAAAGATTTTAAATTAACATGGAAAGGACTGATGTAGTTTTAGGTGGCTCAAATCATGTGATTACAGGGACTGAAATGATTATCGAGGTAGTGGCATCTTTGAGCAGATTTAAAGGATTTTATAGAGTTCCGTTGAGTAATAGATGAAGGTAGGGCATTCCATAATTTGGCTATGGTACAGGAATAAAAGCTATATACCGTTTCTTGTTATAATTTATGCCTCCTGGCATGTTAAGCTACAACAAACTCGATCTGAGGTAATCTGGCAAGTAAGGAGCAATTATGGGTAAAGGGAAGAGCTCGAGAATCTGATCCAAAAATCTAAAGAGATTGGCTGAGTCGGATCCGAGACCCATACGTTGAGGAAGAATGAAAATAGACAACACAAAAGCATAGTTATGGTGAGTAAATAACTTTAATTTTTAACTAGATTAGGAGGTTGAGTTTATGTACTTACCATAACACTGGATCCTTTTAATCATAATCCGTCAGATACGACTGTTGGGACTTGAGCCACTTCTGATCCAACCCGGCCATTTGCCAGTGTTGTCAGCCTTGAGCCCATGAACTTTGCCCTCCCGTGATGCTCTGCACCTCGTCTGGCTTCAGATCGAGTTTGCCCAGTACCACACATCTAAACCCTGGAAGGATAACCTTCTAATAGAAATTTAGAAATGGGAGATAGTTGGATGAGGAATGAAAGGATTGTGTCAGACTAGGATAGAAAAGGTAGAGTTGTAAGTATATAACTTTCGTATCCTATTTCATTCATCAGTCCAATCTGACTATTGAGACAGTATACCTTTTATGATAACTTTTTGGACAGAAGCCCTAAATCAGTGGTGCACAACATTTTTGTGGGGAGGGCCACTACATGAATTCTTAATGCATCTACGGGCCACCTCAAAACATAGAAAGTCGTTATGAGTTAACAATAGGTACAGGTGACTGGCATTTTTACTTAAGACAGCAGTCCGAAATTGCCTGTTTTCCAAATCAACTTTGCGTTTAACTTTATTCTGGCTTGCAGCCATGACTTATTACAAACTCTTGCAGAAAGTATACGTTTACAGACTACAAGGTGTAAACAACAAAGAATAGTTACTTCTGCAGCTAAAATTAGAGGTGTGTGCAGCTGCAGTCAATTAGGTAAGTTAAGCACGTGCCGGAAAGTTTGCGTGATTGGAGTAAAGCATAGCATTTTTTCACTTTTAAATTTTTAAAAAATTTTTGGTTACTGTCTGAGGGCCAGATGGTGCTGCGTTGAGGGCCGGATGTTGTGCACCACTGTCCTTAATGAAGCACTGGACCTGGAAATTGTTTTGAATTTGTAATATTTGGCAAAGGTATGCAAGATGGACCATATGGCTGCAGCACATATTTCATCCATCAGTCCAGTCTGACTGTTAAGACAGTAGACCTTTATGATACCTTTTTGGACAGAAACCCTAAATGCCCTGGACCTAGAAATTGTTTTGAATTTGTAATATTTGGCAATGGTATGAAGGTGGGCCATATAGCTGCAGCACATATTTCCTCCTTTGTAGAATTTCTGAAGAAGGCAGCGGAGGTAGTCATTGATCTGTAGAATGACCTTTTTGGTTTGGATGGGAGAGTCTCTTACTTATGTAGATGAAGGTTATACAATCCAACAACTACTTAGGATTTGTTTAGAAACCTTTTTCCCTAACTTATTGGTGGTAAAAGAAATGAATAACTGAGAATCCTTCTGAAGGGGTATGGTATTATGTAAAGCGAACCATAGTTGATGACTATCTAGTGTGTATAGCAAACATTATCCTCTATTTCAGTGGTTTCGGGAAAAAAGCTGGCAGATGAATGGGTTGATTCATGTTTGATCCCGAGGTTACTTTGGAAACAAAGAACAGTTTAGTCCTCCGAGAGACTTTGTGAAAGATCATGTAAGTAACAGCAGATGATAAGGAATCAAGTTACTATATTCTTTGGGCAGAAGATGTCCTTCAAGGATGCATCTGCAGTCATCACATATGGGTTGTCCTGCCTCAGGCAGCCCTTCGGTCGGCCGGATTCCAAAGTCTGGGTCCGGCGTCAGCTGATGTCGCCCCTTCCCCGATGTCACAACGCCTGGGGTATAAAAGCGTCAGCCGGCGCCATGTTCCCCAGTCTTTCTTGCCACGTGGTGCCCGAAGCAGAAGCAGTTCGCAAGTGCCGGTCGGCCAGCTCCTGTAATTTCGCTATCCGAAGACTTCAAAAGCTAAGTACCCCGTTGGGGACTCTTTCTTGCCTCAGCCGATGTCAGAAAAAGTTAATAATTGTTTAACTTGTGGGAAACAAATACCTCATAAGGATTTCCACTCTTATTGTCTTCCTTGCTTAGGCCCAGACCACGATTTCTTGGCCTGCTCTGCCTGCGCTTCTTTCAACCGACGCACTCTTAGACGTCGGTCGGAGTTCACAGAAGAGTTTTTGGGGATAGTTTTGCTTACAAAATGCCGTTGGAAACCCCGACATCGCATTTAATTAAGAAACGGAAGGACAAGGACCGACACACGCGGCCCGCGGTTTCGGCTGAAACCGCAGCTAGGCCTACCGCGAGTGTCTCGGTCTCGGCTGATACAGAGTCCTTGGAACTTCCGAACCCTGAAATAATACAACCGACAGCCTCTGTCCCGGAGGCTCCTACCGAGTCTGTTACAGAATTGCCTTCCGAAACTGGTGTATTGGAATCTTCCGACACCATACCTTTAGATAAAGCTACACCAGCACGTGGTGCAGCCAGGCCTCCTGCATCCATGTCTTCACCAGGGCTAAAGCTGCAAAACACACTAAAACCATGCCTCCCAGAGTTATTCCTCCGGGACCTTCTTCTAGTTCACAGATTTTAACTTTAGCAGAGGACCTGATCTCCTTAATTAGAGGCTCTCAGCCTCATCTGCACAGGGGCTCCCAACCCCCTCTAGACAAAAGGCCCAGGATGGATCCCCCTGATCTCCTTTCCTCAGAGGAGGCCTCTGTTGGCTCGGATCACTCAGACTACCAGGAGGAGGGCTTACTCAGCCTACGAGGATTCGGATGCAGAGGAATCTATTCCCTCAGCCTCCCCTCCTGAAGAGCTTTCCTTTGGGGAGACCCTTCACACTATGAGAGAGCATTTCAAATGGCAGGGCCAGGAGGAATATTCTGATTCCAGGAAAAGACTAAGAACTTTTCTTCATTTACCTCAGCATAGACCTTTGGCTAGTCCTCCTGTTTTAAATGTGATTGATGATGTATATTCTGACTCTAGAATGACCCCTGACACTCTGCCTCCGGCCCCTGTTAAGCCTGATAGGTATTACAGGGTCCCGGACACGCATCAATTTCTTTATAAGGCCCACTCTGCTGACCCTGAAACTATTTCACAGGGCCCTAAAAGGGTTGCAGCTGTTACTACTAAGAACCCACTCCCCTCTGCAAAGGAGTCCAGGGCATTAGAGAGATGGGGTAAAAAAGTGTATACTTCTGCCACTCTTGCTATGAGGGCATTAAATTGTCAATTTCACATGATACAGTATCAAGGGTATTTGTTAGAAGAAATGCATAAGAAATTGTCTTCTTCTGAACCCCTTGACCGTAAATCCCTTCAGGATCTGGTACATAATTCCCAGCAGGTTAGCAACCATTTCTTGCAGTGTGGTTATGATGCATTGGAAGCTTCATGTAGGTCAGCAATGACAGGTGTTGTCATACGCAGGCATGCTTGTCTAAAGGAACAATCTCTGCCAGAACATGTTAAAGCTAAGCTTTTGGATGCTCCACTGGAAAAGCAAAAGTTATTTGGTTCCACTGCTCAGGACGTCCTAAAGAAATTTGAGGAAAAGGCAAAATCTGTACAAACAATTAAAGATTTTCTTCAAGTCCAACCACCTAGATTCAGCAGAAACTGGCCTTCCAAGAATTGGTCCTTTCCGGACACAGAAAGATTTCAAAGGGGCAGAAACAGGCGTGCCAGAGGTAGAGGACAAGCTAGGGGCTCCTACAGAGGCCGTCAATGGCAACCTCCAATCCAGACAGGCAGTTCAGGATCTGCAACTGCTGCACAAGGACAAACTCAATGACTCTGCTTTGACTCCACCAACCAGGGCTCAATTAGAAGCACCTTTGGGCGGAAAGCTTTCTTTATTCTCAAGAAGTTAGCACAACATTACAAGAGACAAATGGACACTCCAAATAATAGACAACGGATACAGGTTCCATTTCCACACATTGCCAAAAAGAAAAGGCATACCAGGTCTGCCACCAAAACAAAGGACAGAGGCTTTGAAACAAATCTCAAACTTACTTCAAATGAAAGCCATAGAAAAAGTTCCTATTTCAGAACAAGGCCAAGGATTTTACTCCAGACTATACCTTGTTCCAAGAAAAGAGCATCAATGGAGACCTATTCTCGACTTGTCCGTACTGAATACTTATCTCATTGTGCCAAAATTCAAAATGCTGACTCTACAGCAACTCCTTCCCATGCTGGGCAAGGGGTCTTGGCTGGTTACTCTAGACCTCAAGGAGGCATACCTGCATGTCCCTATCAGACAAAGTTGCAGAAGATACCTCAGATTTCTTGCAGGGTCAGAGCATTATCAATTCTCAGCATTGCCCTTTGGCTTATCTACTGCGCCCAGTGTATTCACGAAATGCCTGGCATCAGTAGTAGCACACTGCAGACTCCAGGGGATTCAAATCTACCCATATCTGGACGACTGCCTTATACAAGCGGACAACCAACAAACTCTGATAAAGGACTTACATTATGCCATCAATCTTCTACAGGCCTTGGGATATACAGTCAACATGCACAAATCAAGACTTGTTCCATCCCAAAGAATAACCTTTCTGGGTGCGGATCTAGATACAACCACCCAAATGGCTTATCTCACAGAAGAAAAACAAAGTCAACTACCAGATTACTTCAAGAATCTGACCAAACTCAGCTGACTGCAAGGAAAATCCTGCAGGCCCTGGGTTACATGGCATCCTGTATTCTTTTGATTCCACAAGCAAGGCTACATATGAGAAAGCTACAGTGGTACCTAAGGAGTTTATGGACTCAGCACAGTCACAGTTTGGAAACTTTAATCCCACTCATCCCATGCCTTCACAAGGAATTTCTGTGGTGGGCTCAGGCCAGCCAGACCAACACAGGGCTGCCCTTCACAAAGCCAAAAACCTCCCAAACTATTACAACAGACGCTTCAGACCTAGGTTGGGGAGCACACATGGAGGGCAGACGTATCCAAGGACAGTGGTCACGAAAGGAGCTGCACATGCACATAAATCAAAAAGAAATGCTTGCAGTGATACATGCAATCGAGGCCTTCAAACTCTTTCTGCATCAAGGCCATCTACTAATAAGGACAGACAACACCACGGTTATGTGGTACATAAACAAGCAAGGAGGTACCCATTTTTACCCTCTGTGCAGGCTGGCAATGAATCTATGGGATCTTTCCTTGAAACTCAATATACAGCTACAAGCTCAGTTTGTGCCAGGGAAGGACAATGTACTGGCGGACAGCTTAAGCAGAAATATCATGGATGCACACGAATGGATGCTGCACCCAGACATTTTCCAACAGATAACACAATTTTGGGGAGCCCGGACATAGATCTATTTGCATCCCCCCACAATCATCAACTAAAGAAATTCTGCTCAAGGACATACCACCCACAAGCGTGGAAAGTGGACGCTCTCTCTTTCAGCTGGAGAAATCTGACAGTGTATGCATTCCCTCCTATTCCATTAATGACCAAGGTGTTACTGAAGATCAGGTCAGAGCAGCCAAAAGTGATCCTGATAGCTCCGGACTGGCCAAGACAGCACTGGTACCCACTGCTAAGGAGCTTGTCACGTACGAAGCCATGGCCCCTACCTCTATGGCCACTTCTACTGACACAGCACAGCTACAAAACTCTACATTCCAACCTGAAAACATTGCAACTAACAGCCTGGAGAATACCTTGACTCCTCTTCAGGATAAGCTATCCCAGAGAGTAAAGAATATTATACTGGAAGCTCGCCGCCCTTCCACAAGGAAGGCATATTCAGCAAAATGGAAAAGATTTCTCATCTGGAACACCACAAAGGGCCTAAATGCGACAATGATGAGCATGGCACATATCCTGGAATATTTGGCAGAAATGTTCCACAATGGACTGTCTTACTCTTCTATTAAGATTCATGCTTCAGCAATTTCAGCAGAGTACAATACTGATCCTCCTGTCTTTTCTCATCCTCTCCTAAGACAGTTTCTAAGGGGAATCAAAAACATCAAACCTCCTAGGAAACCTCCTCTACCTGCTTGAGACCTTAACTACGTGTTGGAAAAACTAACACTGCCTCCATTTGAGCCAGCAGCATCTGCAGATCTACAGTACCTCTCATGGAAGACTGCTTTCCTTCTGGCAATAACCTCAGCAAGAAGAGTTTCGGAATTGCAGGCCGTGATGGCAGTTCAGCCATTTATTGTTTTCCATCAGGATAGAGTTTCATTAAGAACTAATCCTACTTTTATGCCAAAGGTGGTATCCAGGGTTTCATCGAATCAAGCTATTCACTTGCCTACCTTCTTCCCAAATCCACAAAACAAAGGGGAGAAACTGCTGCACACCCTGGACATTCACAGACAGTTGCGCTATTACTTGGACAGAACTAAAGGTTTCAGAAAAGCTGACCAGCTGCTGGTAGCTTATGCTGCTGGTACTCAAGGAAAAGCAATTTCCAAACAGACAATTTCAAAATGGATAGGAAATTGCCTCCGCTTTTGTTACTCATTTTATGGAAAGACTGTACCAGCTAACATTAGACCTCATTCTACGAGAGCCACAGCCACCTCCACAGCCTTCTTAAGAGGGGTGGCTACAAAAGACATTTTAGAAGCTGCCACATGGAGCTCCGTGCATACATTTGCCAAGCATTACAATTTACCTTTATATTCCAGATCCAGAGCAGGCTTTGCTTCGGCTGTCCTGCAGGGTATCTTAGCTACACCATCCTTTTCCTAGTACCTCCACCCCCAGATTGGCTATGGTATTCTACCCATATGTGATGACTGCAGATGCATCCTTGAAGGACATAGTACAGTTTTGTACCTACCATAAATGTAGATGTCCGATAGGTATGCATCTGCAGTCAGGTTTACCCTCCCTCCTTCCCCTCTGTGGTACTCCTAGGGTGCTTACCTCTCTATTAGCTAGCTGGGGGATCTATTATGGTGTATTTGTTTATACATATAGATATATATATATATTTTTGCAAATGTTTGGATTTTTTACTGCATTCTTTCCAAATTTAGCCTTCCTAGAGGGCACCTGGCATCTGGGGCAAGAAAAACTGAGGAACATGGTGTCGGCTGATGCTTTTATACCCCAGGCGTTGTGACGTCGGGGAAGGGGCGACATCAGCCGACGCCGGACCCAGACTTTGGAATCTGGCCGACCGAAGGGCTGCCTGAGGCAGGACAAACCCATATGTGATGACTGCAGATGCATACCTATCGGACATCTACATTTATGGTAGGTACAAAACTGTACTTTATAGCAATCAAGAAGAGTTTTCCAAGCTAGAAACTTTAGGTCTTATGAGGCTGGTTCAAATGGTATCATCAAGGCCTTTTAAACTATGTTTGCCTCACATGACGATACTTGGTCCCTTTACAGCAGGATGTAACAGAAATAAACCTTTGAGGAAAGCCTTGCATAACTTGTGAGAAGCTAAAGAATGGTCCTGAAAGTAATAATGGTTGTTTGAAATGGAGGCTAGCTGTACTTTGTCAAGAAAATAGATCCTTGCTCATACAGGGTTGCCAGGAAGCATAAAACCTGTGATACTGGAGGGGGTGAGATACGGGACAGAGAAAGGATCTACATTCTGTGTGGAAGCCCAAAGGGAAAACTGCTACCACCTGTTTATATATGTTTTCCAAGTGGACATTTTAGGAAGCTGACAGGATATTAAATACTATCTTTGACAAGGAAGGGTCTTTGGCCTTCATTGGAATAGAAGATACAGTGCAGTAAGCTTGAGAGTTGGGAATGTCTGGGTGAGGCTAACTGGAGGGGTGAGAAAGAAGATCCAGCTGCAGTCTGAGTCTGAGGCTTTTTCAGTTGAGTCCTTAGCAGGTGGAAACCAGATTTACCTGGGCCAAAAGTGGTCAATGAGAAACATGGTTGATTTGCACTATGATGATTTCTGAAGAAACTAGAAAATGAGGTGGAGAAGTAGGAAGACATGTGAGATACCAGGAGCCACTAAAAGACTAGAGAATCTTGTGGTGACTTTTCCTCTGTGTGCAAGATGGAGAAGAAGCTATTGGATGAGGTGGCAATAAGGTTGCGGCAAGGTGTGCACCAGTGAATGAATATCTGTTGAGCATCTGGAAAGTTAAGTGACCAGTCATGAGGCATCAGGGTAGACCTGCTGCACTTGTTTGCTAGGTAGTTGACTCTCCCCAAAATGTGTATTGCTACTAAAAAGTGATGTGATTCTAATACCATTGCCATGCCCTTTTAGCCTCTCTGCATAGGGGGTAGGGTGTGGTTCCTCCCTGCTTGTTGATGTACCAGACTATTGACAAGTCAGTTTGGCTCAAAATCACCCCATGGGGAAGGAGGTCCTGGAATTAAGACTGCTTTCATCTCTAGAACTTTGATGTGAATGTTGGCCTTTGCTTGTGACCATGTCAAGCAGAGAACCTCACTGGCCCTCTTCAAGAGAAGTCTTGAGTGGATGGGAAATAGAAAATTCACCCAGGGGATCACTCCAGTGGCTCTACTCGACAGAGGCACTGAGAACTAAGGTTGGGTAGCATGATGCCAGGGTAATCATATGGGCTAGGCTTGTAAAGGCTCCAGGGCCATTAGCCTAGTGCACGCCTATGAACCTATACTGTTTGGATTATCATCCCTTCAAAATGTCCCCAGCCCAGAGTGGAGGTTTATGTGGTAACTACTTCTGCTGGAAGGAGGTTAGACAGAGTCTGTCAAAAAGGATTTTGTGACATCAGCCAATGGTTGAGATGCCTTCTGCATGTTGGTGTTATGTAGATGGGGTGAGATGGAGGATCTAATAGCTGGGGCCACTTAATGGAGAGTAACCACTGAAGGATTCTGATGTGAAAACTGGTATGAAAGAGCATTTCCAGAGAAGCTACTGTGAGTCTTGGCGCATTTAGAATCAGAGTTGTTGGAGGAGAATTTTATCGGACAGCAAGTACCTTTTATGTTGGTAGGCTTGCAAAACATTTAGATAGCAGCCAAAAAATGTGTTGTGTAGGGAGGAAGCATGATTTTTTTTTGAGGTTGGCAGATATGCCTAAGGTAGGTAGAACTGTAAAAAGTAATCTCTGTCTGAAATTAAGGACCCCAAGTTCATTGCAGCGAGGAGCTGGTTTTCCAAACAGGTTAAAATGCATATCCCTTTGAATCGCAGATGTGCTGCGACTACTGCCATGCACTTGAACACCCATGGGGCTGTGGTGAAACTAAAGGGCAGGTTTCTGAATTGATAGTGACTGGCTCCCAGCCCAAAGTGTTGGTACCGCCTTGATTCTTTCACAGTTTTTATATGGAGGTAAGCATTCTGGTGGTAAATTGTGCACATCTAATTGTCTGCCCTTAGACATGGTTGGATCACTTTCATCATAACCATTCCAAATGGGGTCTTTTTGACAGAATAGGTTAAACCACAGAGGTCCTCGTTTTTTGGGACGTACTAAAATTAATCTTGAATAGATTCCTGACCCTCTCTAGTCTGGTGGAAAGCTCTTGCATGGCTCTTTTCTGGAGGAGAGCATTTTCTTTTTTGGCTGCTTCATACTGGAGTGGATGTCTGGAAGTGGTAAATTATGAGGAGGGGGGAGGGAAGCAAAATGGAATTAGTATAGCCACTTGAGTGTTATCTCTTGCCCATCTGTCTTGTTTGATGGTCACCTACATATCTAAGTGGGGGGGGGGGGAGACCCCACCCCAACTACCTTCAGAAGTGGACAATCTAGCAAGCCTTCAAGGCTGCTGGCTTTGCTTTCTAAAGAAGGGGACTGTGAAAGTCCTGATTTTGTGGACCACTTTGACCTCTTGATAGGCGTACATTAAAGAGACCACCTCTGCTGTAACTGGCCTTGTCTAAGGTAAAGTCAGACTTGGTTTTGGGGTTTTCTAAACCACATGTAGTTGGAGCCTTTCTCATTCCTTTTGAAAGGGTGCTGAGGGCTCTCAAATCAAACCCCCACAGTAGATAGTATCTTGCCTTTCTGTTCACACCTTGACAACTTCTCTTTTACTGTAGAAATTAACAAAGATGTGCCATCATTGGGTGCATTGTGTTAGATGCTTTGAAATGACTGCAAAACCACATAACTGGAGCTGGATATTGTGACACATGGTGAGTCCATTACTTGCCTCTCACAAACTCCACATCAGCAGCATTTTAGCAAACACATAGAGAGGTTCATGATGTTTAATATCCTCCTCAAAGTAGTTTGAAGTTGTTTGAGATTTCCTGTTGAGGAAGCTTCGGCAAAGTATTCGTAGTCTGATAAGCTAGGTCCTTTGTTTAGCAGTGATTCATATGCATCAGGTAGTTCATCGCTTTCAGAGCAAAGCTGACTGAGACAGCCCACTACTCCATTCTGTCTGTCATCTCAGATTCATTGTTAGGAGGGAGGGACAGTTGAAGACTCATCCATGAACTCCTTCTTGGTGTCTACTGCAAAAGTCAGAGTCCACCAAAGGGCATTTTGACTAGAACTGTCTGTCCTTAGGGGAGATCAATATCTTGCCAATCTTGTGGGGTATGGGTCCTGCAATATCAGGTTCCTGCCATGCTCTTTTAGTGACCAAGTCCATAAGACTTTGTACAGAAAAAACACCCAAGAGGTAGGAGGAGAAGAGTCAGTATGCCTCAAAATTAACTTTGTCCTGAGATGGTGGTTTGGTGGGCCAGAATTCCCTCTGTCTCATTAGTTTGAGTTTCACCAAATGAGGTGATTGTGGGGGAACAACCTTTTCAGTTCTTCACATCTGTGTTCGAGGTAGGGACTCCATTGGAGATACCATTTGTCCTTTTGTATGTTCTTTTCCTTGGAATCTTGATTGTGACTGATTTGAGTCCCCAGAAGAGTCTGTTAGCACATTAGATCTTTGATTGGGAACATCAGTTCTGATCTGTAACTGTGAACTATGTTGTGAAGGCTTAGAAGCAGATAGGTGGACATCTAAGGACTGAGCTGATGCTGAGAGAAGCACTATAGATCATCTCTGTGGCAAAACTGTCATCCTGTCCATGGCTTCAAATACCAGTTCAAAATTCATTGGCACGTGAGAGTCCTAGTTCCATCCAAGCTATCCTTTGCTGAAGTAGCAGTGGCTTGCATCAAAGGTCAAACACCCACCACCAAGGAGCCAGATGGATCTGAGCCAGAGATTCGTGGGGACAGCTGAAAGGCCAACTACTTTGACAGTGTGTGGCCCCACACAGGTTGGAGCTAAAGATGGTGCCAAAGACCCAGTGTTGAGTACTCTTCCCCCAAGATCTAGGGTTTAAGTGGGTTGGATGTGCACAGATCAGACCTGGGATGTTGAAGCTACAGTTTCTGGGAGGCAGGTTGGCTCTGAAACCACCAGCATAGAGACTGCCACTTGGGAAGGAGTTAATGAAGGTGAAGGGGTCAACCTGATCTTCCCTCAATGTAGAGGAGTATGGGATGATGTCCAACTCCTTTTGGGTTATAAGAAAGGTCCCTCATTATGGGTTCCTAGTCTGCTTTTGCAGTAATTTTGAATGATCTAAAGGATCTTGTTGATGCATCTGATGGAGGCTTCAGTGGAAAAACCCAGACAATTTCCTTTCTGATGAGTGTCTGTGTGGAATTGCAGTAGGTGACTTTTCTCAAGTGGCAGTGGGTCTTCTAAGGAAGACTTGCATGTAGCAGTTGACGTGGATGGCAGTGTGGAATCCTTTTCTTTTGAGCAGGTGATTTTCAGATCTAGAGAAGGATGAGGATCCTGTTTATCTTTCTGTAGAGTTATTATCCAGTCCCCGTCTGTCTTTCCCTGTCCTTGTCCTTTTTATTACCCTTCTGAAAAGATGCAGTATCTTGAGATAAATTAACTTTTGATTATAAGCTTAGTATGCTCATCTGCAACAGCTCTGGATCCTATTCCCTGACAATCAATATTAAAATGGTCTGGGCTCAAACAAATCACACAACAGTCATAAGAGTCCTCTGGTGTGAATTTTATGTCCACATTTAGAACAGTTTTGAAACTTCTATAGCTAACTAACAACTATGGCAAGAGTTAGAGTCCTAACACGAACAGTAGAAAGAGGAAAACTGATTTTTTTAGGTGCATACCTTTTTGTCGAAATTTCCTTTGATTAAAGAGTGAGAAATTGCCAGTTCAGAGACTGGCATCTGGGAAGGAGCTAAGAGAGGTGAAGGGAGGTCAACCCAATCTGCCATTGATGCAGGGGATGATGGGATGAAGGTCAACTGTGAGCTGATTGAAAATCAGTTTATTGAACCTTACCGGTTTTCTCACAATGAAATCCGTAGTACAGTGGAGATCCAGGTGTAGTGCAGTCTCTGAGTTGGTATATATAATTAGCAGGGAGTGGGAAGGTGCCCCCTGCAAAAGCACACTGGTTTAGTGTTTTCTTTCAATCCTTTGTGGATTGATATTTTTGCTTCCACCATTTGAGGTCAGTGAGTTGCATGTCATTGTTTTTGTACATTGAATTGTTATGCTTCTATATATAGCATAAATAGACTATGCTTAGCTAGTGCACAGTGGATTGACTGAAACCCACCAATTTTATGTGGAACATACCAAAAATATGAGGTGAAATTCTGGATAGTTGAGAGGCTGTGTGTCTTGCTGAGGTTGGTAAAGTACTGTAAACAGCTAAAGTGAGACTTCTCCAGGTATTTAGCTACTTGAGAAATCCTTATGAGTTTTACTGCAACACTACATAAACAGAATGTGGTAGGTACTGTCATTTTGACCATTGCCTTTTTGCTTTTGTCCATATTACCACACAGTTAAGCACAGTAGCAAAAACTGCAAACAGCTGTTGTGTGCCTTAGTAGTTCTTTAAAGTGACAGCTGTCCGTTACCAGTAAATGAACAGACCTAACTAATTTCAGACATAGCAAGAGTGAGAAGAAGAGGGTACCTGGAATTTTTAAAGGTCTGTAGCTTGTAACGTTTAACAAAATCTTATTTTTTTTCCTCAGCCTTTGCTGTAAGTGCAAATAAAGAGTAATTCAGTTAAAGCAGCAGTGATGCTTTGCTCATATTCCCCTAAATATCCAATAAGATCAGCTGCACTGGTACAGGGAGAGAGAGAAAGCCAACTAATTCCCAGATGCCTCCAGTTTGATTAGCAGGTTGAACAGCTGTTGGAGCTGGTGTGGGGGAGGAAAGGAATGGCAAGACATATCCCACTCCTTTCTCTCCCTCTCTCTATCTGGGGGGAAGAGACCATGAACAACTTCATTAGCTTTACAGTAATCCATGGATGTCCTTCCATTTCATTGTTGCAGTATTCATTACAATAGGAATCCCCTGCCAAGGGTGGCCCGACATCTGGCCAGTATACCAAAGCCTTTAAGTTGTTTTAAGGTATGCTGTACGATACACATATGCTCCCTGCATATATAGCACAGGTCATAAAGGTGATGTCTGGACATACCACCCTCAGAACATCTTTGCTGCCAGTCAGAATGCCATCTCTTGATTGTCGGTCTGAATGCCCTCTTCGTTTGCTGGGTCACCAAGCCATTTAAGGTAAGTGCCCCATTGGAGTTTTTACTCGTATCTTTTTTCTTTTTGTTTGTTGCTTGTGGTGTTCATGTCATTCAGAAAGGGTAAATGCCAGTGTGGAGATATATTCCCCATAAGGATAGTCATCAGCATTGCTTATTTTGTCCTGGCACTTCCCATGACCACGTGCCCTAATCTGTCAGGCTTTCATTCCAAAACGTATGTATACGTAGGGAATTCATTTAATTACAACAATAGTTATGGTGGGGGGGGCACAGATTCATTTGATGCATTTTGTACTGAGCGGCCATTTCTCTGTTACATCATGATTTTAATATGCATGTCCATTTTGATGAACATTTATTATTGCAAATGAGTACATATGTGATTCCAGATGATGCCAATTTAGTGGGGGCTATTTGTAAGGCTGTACCAACAGAGAATGATTCATTGCAGATTGATTTATTTAAACATCACATGTTAGAATCAAATAATATACTAGAACAATGTACGGCATCTCAGATAGAGCCTTTGCAGGTTATTAATCAGGCATCAACTTTGGTAGGTTGCTTTGGTGATAAACATCCGGGATCATTAGTTTCATACAATCAAGGTATTTTATATAATCCGACAATCTTATATAACAAAGCGCATGATTTTAAAATATACAATTATTCCAGCATGGTTTTTGAAATGAAACATGCTGAATTGTTATCCAAGGGTTTCAACTTTGTTCCTCACAGAAAAGGCAATATTGTTGATACCTTAATTGATCTCAGATTGTTTACTCGCAAAATGAATTTGGCAGCCTTTTTTGGGGCTGAGGGTAGTAGAGAACATACTGTTAGCACATCTACTCTTAAAAAACCCAGCTGTTTTAATCCACCGCATAATTATATTGTAGAGTTATTTGAAAGCTTGTGCGAGTTTGATATTGGGGATTATTTTACCCATAGACAAAATAAACATTTAGCAAATCTGAACCAGGAAGAACTTGACACTATTACACAACTTTGTCACACAAAGAATATACGTATTATGAAGCCCGATAAGGGCAGTGGGGTTGTCATAGTCGATAAATTGGATTACGTGAGTGAGATGTTTAGCATGTTAATGGAAGATAAGTATGTTGAAGTAAGTAGTAACGAAATTCACATAGCATATAGGAAGATTGAGTTGGCCCTTGATGATATGCTTTTTCAGGGAGAAATTACTGAGGACGAGCATGAGTTTATGACTAACAATTTTCCTGTTGTTAGTGGAATATTTGGTATCCCTAAAATCCACAAGGGTCTGGACAATGTTAAGTTCAGACCCATTGTGGATGGTAAGAGGAGTAAGGTCTCCTTTATTAGCCAGTTTTTAGATTCTAAATTAAAATTAGGGCTAAACACATTTTCCTATATAACCAAGGATTCCTGGCATTTTTTAGATCAGATTAAAAAATTGGATGTGCAAGATGGCAATTGTTTTGTCACTATTGATGTGGTCAACCTTTTCTCTGTCATTCCACATGAAGTGGGGTCGGTATGGTTAGAAGAACAATTGTTTGCCACAGGCATTTTCAATCAGGAACAGATCAATACATATCTTAAATTAATGGAGTTGGTGCTACGCAATAATTTTCTGTTTTTTGAAGGCCATTATTTTCGACAGCGTACAGGAGTGGCAATGGGGGCGGCATGCGTCCCCATTTACGCAAACTACATTATGGCATTCTGGGAAGCCAATTTTGTTTTCAATGGTGAATATCGCCCATTTATTAAACTCTATACGCGCTACTTGGACGATATTTTTATTGTTTGGCAAGGTGAGAGGTCAACATTGGAGGCCTTTATTGAATACATTAATCAAACTGTTTGGTTCTTACAGTTTACTTATGACATTAAAGATGACAAAATTACATATTTGGATATATGTCTGACATATGATAAAGACAAGGGTTATCTAACATCTATTATATATAGAAAGTCTACCTTTTCCAACTCTTATTTGCATTTTGAAAGTTGGCACCCTAGCCATCAAAAAAGAGCAATTATTAAGGGCCAGATAGTTAGGGCAGCCCGTATGTTGAGTGAAGATCTAGAATTTCAATCAGAGTTGGATTTTATGACGGAGCTGTTTTTAAACAGGGGTTATCCCAAACATAAGTGTGAGCAAGTTAAGAAGGAAATACAGTGTAAAAGGGACGGCGGTATTATTCAACCTATGCTTAAATGTGAAAATGACCTTTTTAGTCACACCGGTGGGGATTGTACAAGGTGGGCTTCATTTAAGGATCATCTTTTGTATGTTCTCACTTTTAATGGTGATGCCGAACACATCAAGATTATTGAAAAGAATTGGCGGTCCCTTCTTAGACTTAAGGATTTTCAGAAATTTGCTACACACAAACCCAAATTTGTTTTTCGTAAAGACTTGGCCCTCAAGGAAATTTTTGAGAGAAGTGCTATGATCCATGACAACATTACTAATAAAGTTACAGGTAACTTCAAGTGTGGCAGATGTTTAACATGTAAGCATATATTGCCTACAGGGAACAAAATTGTGATCAATGGAATACCCATTAACATCATAGGACACTATGATTGTTTCTCTGTCAATGTTGTCTACCTTGCCAAATGCCAGTTATGTATGGCATTTTATGTTGGCAAGACTTGGAGACGCCTAAGGGAGAGGATAAAAGAGCCTATGTTAGACATTCAGCATAAAAAGTCCACTAATGCATTAGCCAGACATGTCATAAAGTTTAATGACCATAGTTTTAAATTTTGTGTCGTACAACAAGTGGTAAAAGATCAACAGGGAAGGATAACTGACCACCATTTAGACGTTTGCGAACTGAAATGGCAGTTTAGACTTCATGCCTATCATCATCCAGGATTAAATTAATTCATTTCAATTAAGCCATATTTAAAGCTAAAGTATATTATAGGTTAAACTATTAGGTGACACAGTAAATATTTAATGTTTAACATGTTTTCATTGAACATATAAACATTACACATAAAAAATTCATCAGAATTTTAATATGTTTGTATTTGAATATTTAACATCAATTTATTATCAATATTTAATATATATTCAGATATAACATATATATATTTTTTTCATATTCATTTATTCTTTTACTCATTTTTTTCACATACATTTTTCTTTTCCTTTTTTACATCCATTCACACTTTTTTTTTCTTGATTGTTCAGTTTAATTTGTATTCTTTGTTTTTTTAAATTGGGTTTAGTTGGGTGTGGTTGAGTAATTTTAATTGGTTTAGTTTTTTTATTGGATTATTGAATTATTGAAATGTATTTATATGTTGCCTGGTTCAACACACTCTGAAGAAGTCCTTTGGGCGAAACCTAGGTCAGTAGTGGTGAGCCGGTATTTGTTTTTGGAAGAAAATCCTGTTGGTTGAGCTCCGTGCCTCTGTGGAATTTTTTCATTCCAAAACGTCCCTGTAGTCGGCTTTCTTCTTTGGCCTTATACTTGGATGACCAGTGTCTTAAGCTTTAGCAAAAGACACTATTGAATGAACATCCCGCTCAGGGGGACAGCCGTCCATGAAGAAAAAGGTCATGAAATCTAGGTCTGATTCTTCTGCTGTGCCACCTCCACCGGACGTCTCTCCCAAGGCTAGTGAAAGCTTGGAGGATCGCCTGACTCCACCTTTGGATTCTTCTGCTGTGGCCGTTTCAGAAGCTGGCATGGATCCAACCTCATGCAAGTCCCTGGAGACCTTGTAGGCATCCATTTTGGATATTCGGGGGAACCGCTGCTGATCATTTCCAAAACACCTAGGGGTGTTCCTCAGATTTTGGTTAGAGAGGAAGTTCAGACTACAATTGAATGCCATCCGGGGTCTGAGCCTTCTAAATTTTACAAAGCGGACATCCCCTTGAAAAATAAACAAAGCATGTTTCTCCAGCTCTTATGGATCCTCAGAGTGAATGGCAGAATTTCACTCTGGGGTTGTTTAATCCCTTTATGGCTTTGAAACCTCCTCATTGAGTTTCTTGTCCTGGTCCCCCTTGGTCCTCTACTCCTTTTAAAAGACCCAGGAACAGGATTCCTCTAAAGAGGAGGAGGTGGATTCAGATGAGGAATCAAATCCCTTGCTTATTCATCTCAGATTCCCTCACCTTTGGACTGTGCGTCTGAGGAAGAGGAGTCCACTAGTCCTGACACTCCTTTCGAAGAAATTTCTTTTGAGGACGCACTCTCCAGAATGATGAAGTTCCTTAATTGGGATTGTGCCCAGGTGTCTGAGATTCAAAAGAGGTATTACGAGCTTCTGCAAATGGACTCCCCTAGATCTTCTGCTGTTCTCCTGTTTTGGCTGCATTGTTGGATGCCTTTTCTACTGTGTCTAAGACTCAAGATTCCCAGCTTTCTGCCCCCAAGAAACCTGGTGGATTTTATAGGGTGCCTGAAGATTGCAAATTTCTCTAAGTGTCCTTTTGCTAACTCCTCTGTGGTGTCTGTGGCTTCTGACAAGCCATCTGGGTTACTGCCTTCTACTAAGTTTCTTCCTTCTGATAAAGACAGCAGAACTATGGAAAGGCTGGGTAAGAGGTTTTATACCTCTGCAAAATTGACTTAGAGTTGTCAGTTATCAGAACCGTATGTCCAGATATGTTTTGGCTCTTCTTTCTCAGGCCTGTCAGGTAATTTCTGATCTCCCTGATTCTGAAGGGAAGACTTCTGCCCTTTCTCTGTTAGGGATGTCTACCCAGGTGGCTCGCCATTCTGTTAGGTGTAGTTATGATGCAGCACATGCTTCTTCTGTTGTTGCTGCCTTCGCTTCTGTGATGAGAAGATATTCCTGTCTTTGGCTTCAACCTTTGCCTGATGATATTAAGGCTAAGTTGATGGATGCTCCTCTGAACAACAAACACTTGTTTGGTGAAGATGCAGCCAATTTGTTTGTCATATCAGGATAACCGCAAGGACTTGTAGGAACAAACATGCTTTTGTTTCTTCTCTGCCTAAATTTCAGATCAATTACCCTAATAAGCCGTCCTTTGTTCATAGGTAGTCCCATCCTATCCCCAAGGGTAAAAAGGGTGGGAAGGTGGCTCCTCTTGCTAAAGCAACTCAGACTACTGTGACTAAGAAATCTGCTTTTCCTGACAAGCCAGGTGCTGTCTGACTATCCTGTTCTTCTCAGCCCCATTCCTCTTTCTCTCCGTATTTCCCTATCCCTTCCTGTTTGGTTAAAGATTGCTCAGGACTCCTGGGTCCTGTCCATTATCAGTCTAGGGTACTTTATGGTCTGGAAATCTATTCCCCCTTTCATGGGCATTCCTCAGCCCCCTCGGGTGCAGTTGGCCTTCTCTCCAGGGGTGCATCAGGATCTTTTAACTCTGGGAGTTATTCAGGAAGTTGCAGTTTTCCAAAGGAGAAGGGATTCTACTCCAGAATGTTATTGGCTCCCAGGAAAGAAGGCAATTGGAAACCTATTCTGGACCTGTCTCACCTAAATGCCTTTCTGAAGGTCCCTTCTTTTCAGATGTTGTCCCTTCAGACTTTGTTCCCTCTGCTGTTTCCTTAGGCTTTTCTAGCGTCTCTGAACCTCAAGGATTCTCGTCTTCATGTCCCTCTTCATCCTCTCTTCAGGACATTTTTATGTTTCACTGTTGCTTCTTGACATTTTCAGTTCTCTGCTTTGCCCTTTGGCCTTTCTATTGCCCCAGGGGTATTCACCAAACGGCTCGCTCCTGGGATTGCTTTTTGCAGTCTAAGGGGCATCCAAGTCGTTCCCTGCTTGGATGATGTCCTGTTTCAGACATCATCTCCAGTGATGTTCTTCATGTTTCACTGTTGCAGTCATTACATTTGGGTAATCTGCTGTCAGGTTGCCCTCAGTCAGCCTGAATTCCAAAGTCTTGGGTCCTGCGTCGGTTGCTGTCTCCTCTTACATGGTGTCAGGTCATCAGGGGTATAAAACATGCAGCCGACGCCATTTTCCCCAGTCTTTCTTGCTGCGTGGTGCCCGAAGCAGAAGCTTTTCACAAGTGCTGTCAGCCGACTACTGAAATATTAGAGTTTGAGTTTCAGAACTGAAGTCTTCACTAAAGCTAAGTACCCCATTGGGGAAACGTTTTTTCTTGCTTTTTACCGATGTCAGAAAAAGTTAATAATTGTATCACTTGTGGGAAGGAAATACCTCATAAGGATTTCCATTTATACTGTATTCCTTGCCTAAGCCCTGATCACAGTGTGCCTGGCTGTCGGGTTTGTGCTAATTTAACCAACGCACTATTAAGCGTCAGTATATTTTTGCATCAAAGTATTTTGGAAGCAGATTTGACTACCCAGAAATGTCGTCGGATAGCAATCCGACTACCGGAGTACATAAAAAATGCAAAGAAAAGGACAGAGGCAGTCGAGATCTAAAACCGACGACGAAGCTTCTCCTAAGCCAGTCGCCGGTTTGCCGGTACTCAGTGAGGAGCTTTCGCAGCCCCTGATACCCGCTACCTTCAAGTCGCAGGCCTTTACCGATATACATGTGGAGTCTGGCATGCCGCAAGATACTCAAGGTATTGGACCGACGAATGTTTCTCCCTCGGATGGGTCCGGAGCTGCTGAGCAGGCACCGGCTTCCGAGGGTGTATTCAGACCTCAACATTTGTACGTCAAACCGACGACAGCTGCAAGACCAAAGACAAAAGTAACTTCTAAAACTAAAAAAAACAATGCATGAGCCACGTGCACAGGCCTCTATGCCTAAAAAACAGATGATCAAAATGGCTGAAGACCTTATTACCTTGATCAGGGGTACCCATCCCCCTCCTAAGAGGCCTAGGCAAGGCACTGATTATGAATCTTCAGATCAGGTGTCTATTTCTTCTGATTCCTCTTCTGATCAGGAATTATCTATACCTCCCTATGAGGATTCTGATGCTGAGGAGTCTTTTCCATCTGCATCTCCTCCTGAGGATTATTCATTTGGAGAAATCTTGCATACTTTGAGGGAGTATTTTCACTGGGAGAGTCCAGACCTCTCAGAATCAAAAAAGAGGCTCAGGGATTTCCTTCTTCTCCCTCAACACAAACCTTTAGCCATTCCCCCTGTTTTAGACATTGTGGATGATGTGTTTTTGGAGTCAAGCTTGTCCCTTGACTCCATACCTCCAGCTCCCAGTAAGCCTGACAAGATACTACAGGGTTCCTGACTCACATACATTTTTATTTAGAAACCCTGCTGCTGATCCTGAAACTATTTCACAGGGTCCAAAGGGAGTTAAGGCCACAACAGCAAAAAATCCTACCCCCTCTGACAGAGATTCAAGGGCACTGGACAGATGGGGAAAAAAGGTTTATACATCTGCAACCTTGGCAATCAGGGCCCTAAACTGTCAATTTCATATGCTTAAGTACCAACAACATGTTATGGGATTGCTGAAATAGAAAATGAGGTTGATTTCAGAATGTGCAGAAAATAAAGAATTGCAGGAATTGTTGCATGCAGCTGAACAAGTTGGAAAGCATACTTTGCAATGTGGTTTTGATTCTTTAGAGGCCTCCTGCAGGGCCGCAGTTACTGAATCTGTGATTAGGAGGCATGTCTGGTTAAAGGAACAAATTTTACCTGATCATGTTGAAGCTAAATTGCTAGATGCACCTTTACAGCATGATTCTCTGTTTGGTATTAAGGCAGAAGAGGTTTTAAAGAAAATGGAAGACAAAGCTAAGTCTATGCAAACTGTTAAAGACTTCTTACAAGTGCAGCCACCAAGATTCAGTAGACACTGGCCTACCAAAAATTGGTCCTTTCCTGTGTCAGACAGAGCTCACAGGGGCAAATCCAGATGCCCTAAGGGTTCCAGATACCAGGTGCAAGATTCATACAGGTCAAAGCAATGGGGCACATCCACCTCCAAATATGGAGGAGATAAAGCGCAAGCCTACAGAAAGCAATCCCAATGACTTCCCTCTGCCTACACCAAGCACTTATCTTTTGGCAGCACACATAGGGGGAAAATTAGCACTTTTTGCTCAAAATTGGCGGTTAATAACCCATGGCAAGTGGGTACTAAACATCTTATCACAGGGATACAGATTCCATTTCCACACTCTGCCAATGGCAAATGGTTGGCCAGACATGCCAAAAAATCAGTGGGCAGAGGCACAGAAACAGGTTACATCCCTCATGGATATGGGGGCCATTCAGACAGTACCAGAACAGGAAAAAGGACAAGGTTTTTATTCAGGCCTGTTCTTGGTACCCAGAAAGGACAAGGCCTGGTGGCCAATACTGGATTTATCGATTTTAAACACATACCTGGACATTCCAAATTCAAAATGCTGACTTTGCAACAGCTTCTGCCCATGCTGGGCAAGAATGCTTGGCTGGTGACTTTAGACCTAAAAGAGGCATACCTGCATGTCCCAATAAGGCAATCGTGCAGAAGATACCTCAGATTCAAGGCTGGCTTAATGCAGTACCAATTCTCTGCACTGCCCTTTCACTTATCTACTGCGCCCAGGGTCTTTGCAAAGTACCTGGCACCAGTAATTGCATTTTGCATACAAAGAAGTATACAAATATATCCTTACTTGGACGACTGTCTCATTCAAGCAGAGAACAAGGACACTCTTCTTCGACACTTGGCATTTGTGAAAGGGCTTATAACATGCCTAGGGTACACAGTAAACGAAAAGAAATCACAACTGGTACCCACTCAAAAGATAACATTCCTGGGTGCTAGCTTGAGTACAACTGCCCAGATGGCATACCTCGCACCAGACAAGCAAAGGAACTGACTACTTACTTCATCCTGATGGCAACAAAAACCCAGTCTTCTGCAAGACAAATTCTGCAGGCTCTGGGGTTCATGGCATCCTGTATTCTACTGATTTCATTTGCAAGACTGCATACGAGGAAACTTCAATGGTACCTAAAAAGTTTATGGAGTCAACATTCTCACAGTCTGGAAACAATGATTCCTCTCATTCCCTGCCTGCAACAGGAGTTTTTATGGTGGGCAAAGGCATGTCACCAAAACATGGGACGGCCATTTACTCTACCCTCTGCCAGCCAAACCATAACAACAGACGCATCAGATTATGCCTGGGAGGCCCACATGGCAGGAAGATGCATTCAGGGCATATGGTCACCAAAACAAATGCATCTGCATATCAACCAGAAAGAGATGCTAGCTGTTCAAAATGCCCTAACAGCCTTCAAGGACTTACTTCATCCAGGACAACTACTGATAAAGACGGACAGCACCACAGTCATGTGGTATATAAACAAGCAAGGGGCACACACTCATACCCCCTCTGCAGATTAGCTATGGCACTGTGGAACACAGCCTTGACCTACCAAATAAATTTTCAAGCTCAATTTCTGCCAGGAAAACAAAACACTCTGGCAGACAGTTTAAGCAGAAACAGTATGGACCCTCACGAGTGGAGAATAAATCCACAAGTTTTCAGCATGGTAACGGAGAAATGGGGGAGCCCAGACATAGATCTGTTTGCCTCTCCTCAAAATTATCAACTGAAAAGATACTGCACAAGGACTTATCACAGACAAGCATGGAAACTGGACGCCCTATCCTTCAGTTGGAAAAACCTATCAGTTTACGCCTTTCCTCCTCTGCCTCTTCTCCCCAAGGTCCTCCTTAAAGTCAGACAAGAGAAACCAAAAATTATACTAATTGCCCCAAACTGGCCCCGCCAATACTAGTACCCACTCCTAAGGAACTTGTGTCAATACCCAGCTTGGACCATGCCTCAAAGACCACAACTACCGTCCCAGCAAAACGATCAGATTCTGCACAATCAACTACAGACTCTGAACCTGGCAGCATGGCTGATCATGTAGTCATACAAGCAACACCTCTCAGTAAAGCTGTGATGGATGTCATTTTGGAAGCCAGAAGGCCTAGTACTAGAAAATCTTATGCTGACAAATGGAAGAGATTATGTGCTTGGAATCAAGCACAATGAACTGATACAGCAGAACCAAATATTCCTCAGATATTGCAATACTTAACTGTGATGCTTGACAAAGGCCTATCTTTCTCATCAATTAAAATCCATGCCTCTGCCATTTTGGCTCATTACAATACAAAGCCACCAATTTTTTCTCATCCTTTACTAAAGCAGTATCTTAGAGGAACCAAAAATTTAAGGTCTCCTAGAAGATCACCATTGCCTGCATGGGACCTCAATTATGTGTTGGAAAAGCTCACCCTGCCTCCATTTAAACCAGCTGCTACCGCTGATATAAGTTATTATCATGGAAAACAGCTTTGCTACTAGCTATTACTTCAGCAAGAAGAGTTTAAGAGCTACAGGCCCTCATGGCTATAGAGCCTTTCATCATATTTTACCCAGACAGGGTATCTCTGAGTACAAATCCTACTTTTATGCCTAAGGTGGTTTCCAGTGTGGCTCTTAAGCAAAAAATTCATCTGCCAACCTTTTATCCAAATCCACAGAACAAGGGGGAAAGATTTCTGCATTCCTTGGACGTACACAGGCAGCTAAGATTCTACTTAAGTAGGACTAAAGCTCTAAGAAAAACTGAGCAATTACTAGTGACATATGCTGCAGGTTCAGAGGGCAAGGCTGTTTCAAAGCAGACAGTTTCAAAGTGGATAAGCCACTGCATCCGTTTCTGCTACTTACACCATGATAAACCTGTGCCCAAGGGCATTAGGTCTCATTCCACCAGAGCTGCAGGTACTTCAGCAGCCTTTCTAAGGGAGTACCAACCAAAGACATTCTGGAGGCTGCTACTTGGAGTTCTGTTCACACCTTTACAAAGCATTATCATTTGCCTCTTTACTCTAAATCCAGAGCAGGCTTTGCCACTGCAGTTTTGCAGGGCCTTATAGCCGCTCCTAATGCTGTTTAGCTGCAGCCCCCCAACCATAGCGTTGGGATTCTACCCAAATGTAATGACTGCAACAGTGAAACACGAAGAACATAGTACAGTTGTGTGCACTTACCATAAATGTAGATGTTCGAGTGTATTCACTGTTGCAGTCCAGGTTACCCTCCCGCCATCCCCCTGTCATTCTGGAGTTCATCTTTCCTTCTCTATCTTCTACAACCGATGTGGTGTATTCGCTTGTAGATGAAGATAAAGTTTATATTGATGCATATGTGTATATATATATATATATGTGTGTGTATATATATATATATATATATATATATATATATGTATATGTATGTATGTATATATATATATATATATATATATATATGTATATATATGTATGTGTATATATATATATATATATATATATATATATATATATATATATATATATATTAGGGTTGCCACCTTTTCAAATGGCCAAAGTGGGACTTTTTCGGGACACGCATCAGATTTTACAGGCTGACACATACCCACGGTCAGTACAAAGGATAGAACTTTACTTTTTTGCCTAAATAAAAGCTTATTCTTGTAGCAATTTAGTTGCTTATTCTGTTTCTTGTAACATTTAGGTATTTTAGATACAGAAATAAAACACACGAGAGAAGGATCCAACAAGTCCGGTAGTAAGCACACTGTAAACCACAACACAATTCTGTTAATTAAAGTGCTGTTCCAATTGAACCAAACCTTTGAAGGCAGTTTAACCGTGAAATGAATATAAAAGCTTTCCAAACAGTTCGATGTATAAGCTTTATTCCAACGAACAAGAAAGAAACAGATTTAGTCACAAGCGCTTTCGCCTGGTCATACCAGGCTTTCTCAAGTGTAACTAAGTTAAAAAATGACAAGATTTTATACTAAAAGCACATTGCCCTAATTGGAATTCAGTTAATACATCACACCAATTGTGAAATGTTAAATTCAATACAGGCCAAAGATTTTAACCCTATAAGATTCATTGTGCAAAAAGTGCATGCTTAAAAAACACATTTAACTGCTATTAAACACCCTTTAAAAACTGTTAAATGATGAATTTTTTGAAAAAGTTAGATGTTTAAAACTTGCATTGAAAAAACTTGTTATCAATATTGTTGTCCATTTAAATGTGACTGAAAAAAGTACACTCATTGACTGACATTTATTAAACGAAATAGCTGTCAACAAGCTTGACATGTGATTGCCTTCCAGTATAATAAAAATTAATAGTATACTGGGTGGACCTGGACAGATTCGATAATATACTTCTAGATGGGACCCTTTGTGGCCAACACTGCTCATTTTTCAAATTTATTGTACATACATTAAAATCAAGTGAAACTGTTTAAAAAAACCTTTTGACCAATAAAGTGCATAGCAAGATAAAATGATAAATATAAAAAATAAAAAATAACAATAGAAAACAGTGATGAATAGAAACTTCAGAACAAATTATAAAGCATTATAATATGTTCCTTTTCTTTTGCAATACTGGTGCCAAACTGGTAGCCTCATTTAAACCAGGATGTTTGGTTGCATTTAACTGCAACTGCCAAGTGAGTTCCCTAATAGCTAAGAGGGTTTCCCAATCCCCCCCCTTTGATCTTGTTGTATTTTGTCGATGACAAAGAACCTTATAGTCATTTGTGGGAAAGTTAACGAATGCCTGTAAAAGGCATTTGTGTCTTTGCCCTTGGTAATGTCATATTGGTGTTCGTATATTCTACGCCTGAAAGCCCTGTCAGTTTTTCCGACATAAAATGCCGGACAGGCCTGGCATAGACCAATATAAACCACACCTGTGGTGTTACATGTAAAGTGTCCCTTTGCGTATAAAGTAGTATGCCTTGCCCTAATGTGCACCTGGGTCCCTTGTAAAATGTATTGACATTGATTACATTTTCCACATGGAAATGTTCCATTCTGCACAGTTGCCCTACTGTTCCTTAATTTTAATTCAGTTGTTAAATTCCTTTCAAATAATCCTTTGAGGTTAATGTTTGCTTTTTTAACAAATCCTATTTTCGTAGGAACAAGTCCTGAAATTTCCTCCTGCATAGTCACCATTGGCCATAGGTTCTTTATAGTTCCTTCTATCATTGATGAATCTTCAGTAAAAGTATACACAACATTTTTTGTAAAGTTTTTTAGATACAGAAATAACTATTTTATGTAACTATTACATAAAATATGGGACATAATTATGTCCTACAATCTCAGGACATTTGCCATTTTTAATATTTTTGGTCAGGACACAACTGCCCAAAGAGGGACTGTCCCTCGCCAAGTGGGACAAGTGGTAACCCTAATATATATAAGAAAAACTAAAGAAAATGGCATCTGCTGCATGTTTTATACCCCTGACATCATGGAAGAGGAGATAGCAACCGACGCAGGACCCAAGACTTTGGAATTCAGGCCGACTGAGGGCAACCTGCCAGCAGATTACCCATATGTAATGACTGCAACAGTGAATACACTCTAACATCTACATTTATGGTAAGTGTACACAACTGTACTATCTTGTTACAAAATCTTCATTTTGCCATTTCACTTCTACAGAGCCTGGGGTTCACTATAACTTTCAAAAAGTCCTTCCTGACTCCTTCACAGGATCATGTCTTTTTGGGGTGCAGGATCCAGACTGTTCCAATCCTGGCATCCCTGCCTCCTTCCAGGGCCCTGACTCTCATCTTTCTTTCATTCTCTTCTTCCTCTGTCTGCAATATCAGCCAGGGAATTTCTAAGAGCTCTGGGGTTTATGGCCTTCACCATTCCTATTCTCCCTTTTGCCAAGCTCCACAAGAAAACTTCGGTGGTTTCTAATGTCAGTTTGGCTTCAGTATTCTCATCCCCTTGATTTTCTAGTTCATTTTCTTCCATGTCTCAAGCTGGAACTTCACTAGTGGATTCAGCAGCTAACTCTGTCCAGGGCACCCTTTTTAATCATCTCTCCCCTCTCAAGAGCTGTTGGCAGACACTTCAGATGTGTGATAGGGAGCAACATTCGGCTCCCTAAGGGTGTAGGGAGTTTGGTTGCCTCATCAACAGAAAGACCACATCAGTATTCGAGATGGGAGCTCTTCTGCTGGCTGTTCAGGCCTTTCATCCACTCTTCTCCCCAGGTCCTGTTAAGGTGTTTACAAGACAGTACCACAGTGATGTGGTATGTCAACAAACAGCGGGGACGATGTCTTATCTTTGTTGCCGGTTAGCATTCCTGGTATGGGAACTAGCCTCCCCTCTGAACTGACAGCTTCCTCTGTTTTGCACCAGAGTCCCAGGTCCTGTGGTTTGGAAGGCTAGCAGTTTGACTATTATCCTATCAGAGGACCAGGTGATCAGGGAACTAAGAAGACTTTGCTGTACAAAAAACGGTGGGGCCTGATGGCATTAACCCACTGGTGCTGAAGACCTTGCAGCTTGGAGGGGTGCTACTCAGGATCTTCAACTTGAGCCTCAGTACCCATAGGGTACCTGTGTTGTGGAAAACATCCTGCCTGATTCCAGTGCCATAGAAGGCACTCCCATGGGATACTTCAGATTACAGGCCTGTGACACTTGTGTCACACTGCATGAAGGTCCTTGAGAGGCTGGTCCTGGATGTACTTCTCCCCAAGGGCAGGTCAGAACTAAACCCCCTTCAGTTCACATACCAGGAGAAGATATGGGTCGAAGATGCCATTATCCACCTTGTACATAGAGCATCCAGTCACTTGGGCAAACTGGGAGGATCCCTCAGAATCATATTCTTTGACTTCTCAAGTGCCTTTAACACCATCCAACCAGACAGGCTGGGAGGTAAAGTGTAAACACAAAACCAAGAAAGCTGGTCACTTCCACTCACCCTGGGAGGTAAGCTGTCAGCACTGAATGTAGATGCTCCCTTAGTTTCATGGCCAAAATATGTGTGACTGCAGGCTGCATGTCTGACACAGTGCTATGTAGAATTGGAACACCACAGGGGACATTTTTGTCACCTTTCGTTTCCTCCCTGTATAACACAGACCTCCGCTAATAAACACTGAGTGCTGTCACCTGCACAAATTCTTGGATGACTCTGTCATAGTAGAAAGTATCAGGCATGGAGACGAGAAGGAATATAGGAGGTGGTGGACAGTTTTGTCAGCTGGTATACGATTAATCAGTTGCAACCGAGCATCAGTAAAATGAAGGAGCTGGTAGTAGATCCAGAGAGATCACTGTCTCATCCGATAGTGTCCCCTCTGTCAATTAGGGGGGGTTGAAGTGGAGATTGTTCAGGACTACAGGTATTTTGGGGTGCACCTGGACAGTAAGTCCTTACTACGAAGACTCAAATCCTTTGGAGTCTGCAACAATATGCTGCAGTTTTTCTGCGAGACTGTAGTGGCCAGTGCTATCTTCTTCTCAGTGACATGCTGGGGTAGTAACATAAAGAAGGCAGAGACAGACTCAATAAGTTGGTAAGGAAGGCTAGCTCAGTAGTTGAAGAATTGGACACCCTTGAAACCGTGGCAATGAGAAGAATGTTAACGTGACTGAAGTCCATCATTGAAAATATTGACCACCCAGTCAACAGAGTGGTGGCTGGACAGAGAAGTTCCTGTAGCAGGAGACTGACGAGCATAAAGTGCTCCACTGAATGCCACAGAAAATCCTTCCTGCCCACAGCCATCAGACTCTATAATGTCTTTTACCATCTCAGCACCACACCCACTACTGAAGGAAACCACATAGTGCAATGTTAAACTCAAACTCTTACCCATGTTTTTTTTTTCTTCCCCATCCTTTTTCTCTCTCTCTTCTCTCTTTTTTTCAGTGCAATATTAATCATCAATGTAATTATCCTTTGTACAATATGCTATACCTTAGTTAAAATATTGTAATTTGCACTACCCCATATTGTAGTGTGGATGGAAATTAACACGAAAGACTCCCTTTCATGTCACTACTATAGGTGGTATCAAACTCATCCAGTAAATTGGCTATGGTCAGCAGTGTACTTATGTCAGGCGTTGCTGTTATATATGTAGGCAACATAAGTGAGTATAGTATCTGTCATATCTAATTATGTAACATGTGTTTGGTCTACGTTGTCTATGTTTATCTCTGCAGTTGTAACATAAGCAATTTCCTGCGGGACCAATAAAGTATTTCTGATTATGATTCTTTATGCCTTACCTCCCCTTACCCTCATTCCAAAAGTCCTGTTCAAAATACAACAGGATGCTCCCAGTCTTGCTGGTGACTCCCTTTTGACCGAGACAGCATTGGTTCCCTCTTCTGCATTTAGCCAAGGGCAATCATCACAAGTTAGCTCACAGGGTGGACCTACTCGCACAAAAAAATGGATCTTTCATTCATCCCCACATATCCACTCTTTGGCTGACACTGTAAATGATAAGGTTTTGATTCCACATAGACACGTATTTTCTGAGGATGTGCTTAGGGTCCTGCAGGAGGCCAGGAAACCCAATATTAGAAAATCCTACTTGTCCAAATGGAAGAGATTTTCTGTTTGGTCTTTCTCGTAACCTGGATCCCACTTTCTGTGGATGTTCCTTTGGTTTCTCTCTCATCTTTGTGAACTGCTCCGTGCTGGGTTAACTTATTCTTTTGTTAGGGCCCTACTTATCAGCTATCTCTGCTTGTCTGCCTTTATCACCTCATTTAGCTTCTAGATTTGAAGCTAAACAATTTCTTAAAGGTGTCTGTCACATTAAGCCTCCTAGGAAGCCTTTTCACCCTCCCTGGGATCTTAATTTTGTTTTAGAAAAATTGACCCAGGCTCCTTTTGAGCCTGCAGCTTCAGATTCCTTACAGCATTGTTCTTGGAAGACTGTACGTTTGTTAGCCCTTACTTCTGCCAGACAGCTGTCTGAGATTCAAGCCCTTATGGCTTTATCCTCCTTTATTAGTGTTCCATAAGGACAGGGTGGTCCTTCATACTAATCCTTCTTTTATACCCAAGGTGGTGAATGAGTTATCTCTTAATCAGTATATTCATTTGCCCACTTTTTTCCCTTCTCTATAATCTGCCAGTGAGAAGGTGCTCCACACATTGGATGTGCATAGACAACTTAGATTTTATTTGGATAAGACTAAAACTTTTGGTAAATCTGATTAACTCTGTTTCCTTTCATCCTAGGCCTTTAGGATTGTCTGTGTCCAAGCAGACTATTTCTTCTTGAATTTCTAGTGCCATTTCTTGTTCCTTTCATGGTAAGAGTCTTCCTTCTCGTGTTAAGGCTCATTCTGCTAGAGCTTTGGCTGCTTCTGGTACCTTTTTCAATGGTCTGGACACACTATCTGTTCTTGAGGTAGATCCCTAGACTTCTCTGCATACATTTACTGAGCACTACAAGTTGGATGGAATTTCCAGAGATAGAGCTGTTTTTGCTAGGGACATCCTTCATGAGTTCCTAGAGAGATCAGCTGGTCCTTCCTCCTACTTTTCTTCTTCATGAGCTTTTGCACTCTCCCTATTGTATTGAATACTGCAACAGTGAAGTGGAAAGACATAGTGCAGTTGTGTAAGATCTTACCGTAACGGTAGATGTCCTTCTCTTCACTGTTGCAGTATTCACTCCCTCCCTACCCCCCTTTCCTTTTCTTTTCTTGATGTATTGGTTACCTCTCTATTCCTGTGACTGACATTCCTACTGGGGCACTCTATTCTGAGGATGCTACTTCCAGATGCCACCATTATGCCCTATGCAATACGCAGGAAGCAAACGTGTGACATACAGCATACTTTAAAGCAACCTAAAAGCTTTGGTATACTGGCCAGACATTGGGTCATCCTTGACAGGGGATCCCTATTGTAGTCAATACTGCAGCAGTGAAGAGAATGACATCTACCATTATGGTAAGATTTTACACAGCTGTACTTTTAGTTTGTATAACAAAAAAAGGACACTTTTATACATGCATAAAATGTCAGTAAAGTTAGCTGCATTGTGACTAAAGTTTAATTACTGGGTTGGACACCTATTGGAGCAGGTATAGAAGAAGAGAAAATTGCCGAGGCATAGCCTGGTCTTGTCTGTTTGGAGGATTGGGGACTATGTACTTGTAGGCAGGCTCTCCATTTCAGAACCTCTGGTGTGGACCAGGGATCACACAGATATTCTAGTCCATAAGGGGTACATAGCCCATTTGTACCAACCCCTTGGATGCCAATGATGGCTTAAAGAGAAAACCCCAGATTCTCCTCAAAGAAGATGGCACCTATTCAGTATGTTTGGTCTTTAACAAATAAGCTCTAGGGAACTCTTTCAGGTGCAATGAATAGGTCATTTGAGTAATGGGCAGAAAGTTCCATGGCCAGAAGAGAGAAGGAGCAAAAAAAGGTATATAAAACATTGAAAGCATGATCGCTGTAACTAAATGGAAGGAAAATATGATGTATAGCCCATAATCCTCTTATATGGGCCCACTCTGCATTCTGAGAAGGAAGAAAAATATATAAATTCCAGATGGTCACGGTTCAGTCTATACTACCTGTTCTAGAAAAAGACAATTGGATGTGCTCGATAGATCTTCAGGATACGTATTGCCACATAAATGTGGGCAAATGCTGCAGAAGATTCATCCAGTTATGCCTGGGAGCCAATCAACACAAGTTCCACGTGCTGCCCTTTGGTCTCTGTACTGCCCCCAAGGTGTTCACCAAATGCGTGGCAGTGGTAACATCTCATTGAGACTGCAAGGATTCCAGGTGTTTCCGTATTTAGACAATTGGCTCCTTACCGCCCCCACCAAGCATCTACTGGTTACAGCCTTGCATTACACTCTACAGCTAGCAGTATCCTTAGGGATCTCAGTAAACAAGTGCAAGTTAACTCCTTTGCAAACCCTGGAATTCATAGGGGAAACTTTCAACACCCAATCTTGCCTAGTCTCCCTCCCACTACAGAGACTAGAAAGACTAAGATCTCAACTCCAGGTGATACTCTCTCAGGACAAAGTTCCAGCTCAGGAAGTTCTTCAGCTATTAGGATCTATGGCAGCATCGATTACAATAGTTCCCCTGGCAAGACTACACATGAGGCTTCTTCACTGGCTTTTACTAACACAGTGGTCTCTTTTGATTCATCCTATATCTTTCAGATCCGCATAATAAATAGATGCAAACAAGACTTAATTTGGTGGATGAAGCCAGAGAAAGACCTATGGAGCCGTCCTTTCTCCCTCTCCCAGCCCAAGGCCATATTGACCACGGACGCTTTCCTGATTGGGGGGGGGACATTTCCAGGGAAAGTCAGTTCAAGGCACTTGGTCAGCCGTGGAGACCAACCTGCATATCGATGTTCTAGAACTGAGGGTAGTGCTTCTAGCATTGCAAGCATTCCAGTCTGCCCTCTCATCAGGGACAATTGCTATCCAGCCAGACATGTCTGTAGTCTGGTGTATCAACAAACAAGGGAGAACCAAGTCCTACCCGTTGTGTCGAGAGGCCATGAGAATTTGGCAATGGGTGATGGCTTCCAACTGCTTTTTGATAGCAATGCACATTCCCGGAGATTCCAGTGTGATTGCAGACAAACTGAGCAGATGCATCCTCTTGGCTCACGAGTGGTCCCTCAATCCTATCATAGCAGCGAAGATAGTCAGTCACTGGGGTCAGCCTTGCTGCAATCTGTTCACATCCCCTGCAAACCACAAATGCAGCAGCTACTTTGCCCTAATTTCCCTGCAGGGGGAGTCCCCGAGGGATGCTCTAGTACATGATTGGCTCACGGGACTACTATATGCTCCACCACCCTTTCCTCTGATCCCACATTTTCCAAAGAAGGTTCTTTGGTTGAGAAGCAGAGTAGTCCTCATTGCACTCTATTGGCCCAACAAGTCTGGTTTCCCTTAACGTGGCCTCACCTTGTACAACAACCATGGATTCTGGATCCAACTCCAGAATTGCTGTCGTATCCACAAGGGTTGATGCAGCCAAACTTATCGAGCCTCAAGCTGGCAGCTTGGTTCCTCCACTTTCGGTAATCGCCAGGCAAAATAACCTATTCTACCCTGTACGTCACATTATTCTGGCTTCTCATAAACCATCCACCAGGAAACTTTACTTCAGCAAGTGTAAAAGATTCATAATTTGGTCTCTAGAGAAGGGAATAGACCCATTTTCAGCTCCACTTAATTTGGTACTAGACTATTTATCAAACCTCCACTCAGGAGCAGCCGATTCAACTATTCGAGTGTACCTGGTGGCTATCTCTAAATTCCACAATGGCTTTCAGGACTCATCATTGATTTCTCACAGTCTTTGTAAGACCTTTTTGAAAGGTGTTACGCACATTAGGCCCTCCTTTAAAGAGCCAATTGAGTCCTGGAATTTAACACTAGTTCTACAATCCTTGACCCCTCGTCCTTTCAAACCTGCTGCCAATTACGATATAAAATTTTTATTCTGGAAGACTTTATTCCTGGTAGCTACAGTATTACTTCAGCAAGACGAATGTCTGGATTACAAGCCTTATGCATAAAACATTCTTGCACTTGTCAATAAAGACAGAGTATCACTCCGGACTAATCCCACCTTCTTACCCACAGTTATTTCCGATTTGACTAACAAAGGAAAATACTCTCTACATTTACTTGATGTGCACAGACAATTGCAATTCTACTTGGACAGGACTAAATCACTATGACAGTCTGACCAACTATTCGTATCTTTCTCAGACCAAAATTGGGATGATCGGTTTCCAAAGTGACTCTGTCTAAATGGTTGAGAGATTGTATTTGCTTTATCAACAAAACAAAGCTGTTCTACCATCTAAGGTCAAAGCTCATTCAAACAGATCAGTTGCAACATCTGTTGCCTTTCATGCAAGAGCTTCCATGGATGCCATTTGTGCAGCAGCAACATGGGCCACGCCTCATACCTTTATCACGCATTACAGATTGGAATTGGTCTCCGGGGGAGAAATTCCTTTGGTTCAGTGGTGCTCAAGAATATCCTTCCATATGGCCTCCCAAGAAATAAAGTAGCTAGGGACTCTATCCCATCAGTAAGGAATGAATGAAGATTAACATAATCAAACAAAGAAGTTATGTTCTTACCATAACATTCCATCTGTGGTGTTTGATCATTCATTACAACCCACCTACCATCCCCCTTCTGAAAGACTCCTGGAGGTTCAGATTTGGTCCTACCTTATGATAGGGTAGTTGGTCAGATAAAGCCTCCGCTTTCTTTCCTTTTTCTTATGGACAAACTCAATCTGAGGTGATAGAGAGAGGGGCACTATAGGTAAGATTAGCTTGAGAGTTTTTGACTGGCGCAAGCTTGTTATAACGGCCGACTCGGTTCTGAGGGTGGAATCGAAACTCACCAGTAAGGAATGAATGAAGATCAACAACACAGATGGAATGTTATGGTAAGAACATAACTTGTTTTTTTCTATGTTTGGAATGATTGCTAGTTCTCGTCGGTAACAGATGGGTGCTGGTGGGAAGTTTGGCAGTTGGATTAAGAATAGTTTTCAGTACCTATAACCACTATTGTACCCATTTTAAAACCAGCAAGCCTCTTATGAAAATGTTACCTACTGTGCTGACATTACTTCAGATTTGCCATGTCCAGTTCATTGCAGGGTTGACACTTTAGCTTGTACTACACTCACCCAGATTGCAAGATATTGAAGTTGTGTTTTGTCATTGATCTAAGTATGCACGTCCTTTTCTTTAAATGTATCCTTTCCCAGTATTCTTTCTCTAGAATACTGTAGTGCTCCAGATGATTTATCAGAATTTCACTTAACAGGGGAAATCTTTTGGTGAGTTGTTTAATTGCTCCCTTCAGATCCTCTGTTGGGTTAACATGAATTGAAGTACATTACTGAGTTCAGTGTGTGTTTATTCAACACAATCTTGAAGCAAGTAATAAGAATTACTGGTTATGTACAAGATGCTGTTCTCAGAACTAAGGAAAAGTAAAGAGGATGTATTTATGGATAAGCAGAAGGTTCGTGAAGAGTACCCTGTAGATGTGGGATCACCATCCACTGAAGAAGCCAGCAGCCATGAAGGTTTGGAAAATGGTCCTAGATGGCCTGGAGGCTAAATGGCAGTGACAGTGGTTTTAGGTTTGCTGAATCGATAAGTGAAGTAACTTGAGATGTCTGGATATGATCTTAATGAGCTTCTAAAAGAACAGTATGACTTAATGTTCCCATTTTAGTAGAGAGTAGTGGATGCAAGGAATGTCCGCAGACCTGAACAGGAAGATTGTGTACATTAAGCAGAAGCTGGTTACTTTGGAAAACAGAGTAAGATAATTAAAATGGCCTTTAATTGAACTGTGTAGTCTGTTGTTCAGTCTGAAATAGTTTACCCTGTTAAATTTGTATTAACTCTAGCTGAAGGATATACATAGTATAGTAATGCTTTTGGTCACCAGTAAATTAGAGATTGGCTTCAATCTATATCACATTATTTATACATTTCTCAATTCCTGTGGCCTGTTTAGTAACTTTGACCATTTAGCAGTCTTGAAAAATCATGGGAGGAGTGAAAGGCTATTGCTAACACTTGCATTACCTTTCTGGATCTTGAGTTTTTTTTTTTTTTCTTCTTGGCAACTACTAAACTTATGGTATTTACAGAGCTGTTTTATTACAAGACTGTTATTTTGAAGTTTAAGCCTGCAATTAATTTGTTAAAACTGAGATACAATATTCTGTAAACTACAGACACTGTTCTGTAGTCTGCAGACCTTTTGTACTAATAAGCTTAATTAATGAGAGCAATGCATTTGATTCTGTTAATTACATCATTTGAGAGATTTTTTTAAATCTCTTGGACTTCTTGGAATGAGTGCCCAATCTTTAAACTGTTGCTTGGAGTTTTGCAACTTGCTGTTGCACTTGAATGTAGTGTTATAACATGCAACAACATGTTAGGATCCTTCAGGTTGTTAAGCATCAATACAGGCCCTGAGCAATCTATGTGACCTAGAGAACATCTGTTTAAGATTTGGTTCTTTGTTTACTTAACCTCCCCAGAGCATGAATATTCCTTACTGAACCTTGAAGATGCCTTGTTAAACCAATTGGTGTCAATTATTTTTTGCTTATTTACCAGGATGTTTTTTATACTGATCACCTTAACTATATGGATTGTATCCTGCCAAGGATATAACAGCTGGCAGGATTCCAAAGCTTCAGGGCATCTAAACACCAAATTTGGGTGCAAAGCCCTTCAGAGCTTTACTGCCACCAAAGAGAAAGCTCCTCTGAGGCTTTTGAGGATAGAGAAGTCAGTTTGTGTTTTCCTTAGCTGGGTAGATAAGTTCCCTTTGGGGGAAAACTTTTTTTTTTTTTTTTTACTGATGTTTTATTACTTTCCTCAAAGACTGGAGTGTTGGGTTTTAATGGATTGTCTTAAAACTGTGTGTTATCTAACTGATAATTTCTCCTACGAAAATAGTTTGTTTATTTTAAGGTTGTAGGGCTGCCATAGTATTTGAAAGAGCTTGTTTCTGTTTTTTTTTTTTTACAGTTAAAAAAAAACTTTGTGGGCTGGTACTTTTATTGGAATTGTTACTCGTTTTTTCCCCAGGATAGAGGCATCATTTTTGGCTTGACTTGACTATGGAACAGATTGTGTCAATGTTATGGCTTGGTTCTCTAAGTGGCCACAAAAAAGAAAAAGTTAAACAAACAGTCTTAGTCATCACAGCAGGTTAACAATTTGCTTTCGTTGCAGGTAAGTGACTCTGCTATGGCAGTTTTTGTTGTACCTCAGACCACTCATCTTTTACCGTGGATCTTTCTGGTGTAGTATCTACAATCACAGTGGACTGATGGTTAGCTATGTCCTCTGTGGTTGTTGGGGTCCCCTCAATGGCAAGGGAGAACCACTATTGTCAGTCCTGAGTGAAGGAACAGATAAGGTTTCCCTGTTGTGCCAGAATGCTGTGCTCATCTCTGGCAAAGCAGCGACTGCCATTAGTAACACAGCTGGCCCCATTTTTCCTGTCAAAGAGAAACAGAAAACCAAGCATGTATCTATTCCTCCTCAGATTTTTTTTGGATAGGAGTAGTTTATTGGGACTCGCTCAGGGTTTGATTCAGGCTATTGATCCTTCTTGTAGAGTAGTTTCCAACAAAAGAAAGAGGGATGTCGCCTTTCCTGGTGTTTTGTAAAGAATTGTATATCATTTGTATATCAAACTGATTTGTACAGGTACTTTCACTGAAAATGTATTTGTAAAGTTGCTTGTGGGTCCTGCTGGACATAAAAGAAACACACCTGTATGTCACACTGTATTGTAAATGTTGAAATGAATATATTGTAACAGAGGATACTGGAAGAGAAGAGGTTAATCTCAGTCCAGCTAACTTTGAAAAATAGTCTGAAATTAAATTACCTGGTTTAGGCCCTAAAGATTGTATCTTGCAGTTCTGATTGCAGCCAGAGACAAAATGTCTTTGAAAACTAGGACTAGGAATCCTACTGTATTGCCCTGGGGGGGGGGGGTAATTGCTACCCTGGAAGGGTGGAAGGTTTTTGATGTTATTCTGTAAGCCAGCACCGAAATGATGCTTCAGTACTTGATGAGACAAGAAGTCTCGAGGCAGTCTGTTTGTGAAACCTAACAAAAGTGCCACTCACCTACATAATCATGGCTTTCTCTAGTAAGTGAACTAGGTTACAGTAAAGCTTTAGATTTGTCAGGAAAATATAGTGAGATTAGTTAAGTATTGTTTTTTTAATGTATATGTGTGAATCTTTTCATCTTTGTTATTTTTAATATTTTCTGTGATTGAAATTCTAGTGTTTATTGCAAATAAATGTTTGGTATTTTTGTGTTCTTTTATAATTAATTATTAAATATTTTTAAACTTTTCAGTGTGGCTGTTTTTTAGAGAATATTTTAACTTTTGAGAGTACTTTTATTTGTTTGGTGACACTGTGGTCACTCCTGAAAGCCTTGCTGCATTGGTCAAATGCTACCATTTGCATTAGTATTCATTTTACTCAATATAATTTTGTATGCTTGTAAGAGCCTTAGAGTAGCTGGCTTTCAAGTGTTCTGGTGACAGTATCTACTTTATAGTCTGGGCGGAGAGGACATAGCTGGTAAATCTGTGCCAGCCTTTCTCAGGTGTGTGTGTGTGTGTGTGTGTGTGTGTGTGTGTGTGTGTGTGAGCGAGCTACTTGGAGCAAGGACACAGAGCACTTGTTTCACAGCGAGGGTGATTGAGGACTTGGCTTGGAACATTCAGCTAAGCACTCTACAGCTGTGGTCAGTGTGGAGTCTTATTTGGGGTTTGGTGAGAGAGAGGGAAACCCAGCCTCAGGATGAGTGTGTGTTCCCTGTGTGCTCTTAAGAGAAATTGTGCTTGGTGCAGAGAGCTGCATCTGAAAATACTGTGTGTATCTATTTTTTGTTCCAAGTGAACGTCCCTCACCGGTGTCAGTGGTGAGGATTGAAGCTCCTTGATTACTGGCCCAGAGGAGGGATGTCACAAGGATGTGTGTCTTACTGCCTGCAGTTTTACAGGTAGTTAACCATATGTCCCTAAAAACGGCAGATAGGATGTATAAAGTTCCTCCAGTCTTAGCTAACTCCTGTGCTGCTAACCACTTAAATTCCAATCCTACTCTTTCTAATAAGGATGGGAAGATTATTAATGGGTATCGGAAAAAAGTGTATACGTTTGCAACTTTGAATTTCAGAATCTTAAATTGTCAAGCTCGTATCGGAAAAAATGTATACTTTTGCAACTTTGAATTTCAGAATCTTAAATTGTCAAGCTCATATGTTAAAGTTTATTCTGGCATATTGTGAAAGTATGAGAAATGTTTTATCTACAGTTTCTTATTGTGAAGAAAAGATCTACCTTAAATAATTGTAGTTTCTTTAAATGCACAGGTCATTACTCATGGTTTGCAGTGTATGTAAGACACTGGGCCAGATTCAGGAAGGCTTACACGGAGTTCAAGAGTAGTGTAAGCCTCCGTGTAAGCCTCCCGATTCAGGTACAGCCCAAACCTCCGTGTAAGAGACAGCTAACACATCTCTTACACGGACTGGGCGTGGAAATGCTCAATACCTCATTTGCAGCTCCAAGATATGCAAATGAGGTATTTGAGCGATCCATGAAGCAGAAACCAGTCCGTGTAACGGACGTGTTAGCTGCAGAAATGTACTCAGCTGACAACTGAGTACATTTCTGCAAAATCAAAAACGGAGCTATGTCAGCTCCAAATAAAGGGTGCATATGTGTCATTAAGCATGCCAATGGCCAAATATGTGGCCATTGGCATGAAAAAGTGTTGCAAAAATAAGTTATTTAACTTTTTTTTTTTTCATGGGATTATTGTGTTTAACTGCAGCGCACACCCGCGCAAACGGGTGCGCTACCTAAAACTGAAAACCGAAGCTTATAAGCCCACAATTGTGGGATTTATGTATTACATGGAATGTCAATGGAGGGACTTGCAGACTAAAAACAATATGGCCTCCGTTTAGTGGTTGTCAAGGGGGAGAAGCTCCGTGTAAGATATGTAACTAAGCATTACTAGGCAATCCTATGTAAATGAGGGTTACAATACTGAATCACACTGCCACATAGGTAATGAGCACTTTCTGAGTAGTGTAAGAGTTAGAGAAGGGGGAGGAACAGAGTAAGAGGTAGGTGACATCACGGAGGGGAAGGATAGAAAGAAATGTCCCAGATTGGAGGGCAATGTAAGGTAACAGATGACAGACAGACATCAGGGGGGGAGGTGTGTCCCAACAGAACACTAGGAAAGTCAAGAAATTGAGGGTATACGCTATCCCTGCACACAAAGTTTCTTGATATACGTGTATGCGCGCGTGTAAGGCAGGTTCAACATGTGGGAGCATGTTGCAAACTGTTTACAACGGTTTGCGCGGGCGTGCACGTGTGTAAGGCAGTGTGCGCGTTTTAGCATGAATCAGCCTAGCTAACACCGTGTAAGGATGTGTGCGCGTGTGTAACACTGTGTAGGGATGTGTGCGCGCGTTTAAGTGACTGTGAGCGTGTTTAAGCTGGTGTGCACATTGCTCCCCCTCAGGAAACAGAGAGGAAACAGGAAACAACCAAAATACAGGGAAACTGCCAAGGAATACTGCTGGAGTTAATTGGTGGAAACAATTACAAGCAGGCAATTACACAGGCAGACTAGAAGCCCAGCCCAGCACTTAAAACACAACAAAGAGCAGTGAAGGCTGTTTCTCACAAGAGATACTGCCAGAAGCTAAGCTATCAGAATTGAAAACTGAAATAAAGCTGAACTCAGAGCAGAAATGCTAGGGGCTGCCATGGCTATTATAATCAGGCATAGGCGAATTGCTGAGGGTGGTGACAATGCAGATGCTGACAGACAACCCAGAGTGAGGAGAAGGAGAAGAGTATACAGGCCCAGGGTCACCTACCATGGGTTACATGAGCTGGAGATAGTAGAGCGCTATAGAGTGGACAGAGAGCTCCTGCAGCAGATTGTTGAGCTGTGCAGGCCACACCTCACACACAGAACCAACAGAGGGGAACCCATCCCAGTGGAAACCAAGGTATGTGTTGGCCTAAGAATACTAGCAACAGGTACCTTCCAGAGACCAACTGGTGATATGATGGGGATATCACAGGCATCAGCCTCCAGGGTACTGCACCAGTTCCTGGATGCCATGTCACCACATGTCAGTGATCATATATATGTCCCTAATGACCGTGAAGTTGTGGCCAGCAATATGCGTCTCTTCCAGCAAATAGTGGGATACCCTGAGGTGCTGGGTGCAATAGACTGCACGCACATATGCATCAAAGCACCAGCCGGTGAGCGGGGTAGAGGCTACATTAACCGCAAGGGATACCCCTCCATCAACTGCCAGGTCGTGTGTGATGCCCAGGGCATAATAATGAATGTGTGTGCTGGCTGCCCTGGGAGCTACCACGATTCCCACATCTGGCATCTGACGCAGCTGTACCAATCATTTGCCAATGGGGACTTCCCACACGGACACCTAGTGGGGGATGCAGGTTATGCACTTGAGCCGTGGCTGATGACACCCATCAGAAATGCACACACACCTGAACAGGAACGCCATAATGAGGCACACGCACAAACACGTAATATCATAGAGCGTGTGTTTGGGCTGCTCAAGTCACGGTTCCGGTGTCTGGACACATCTGGTGGAGCTTTGCAGTACACACCAACTACATGTACCCAAATGATCATGATATGTGCTATGCTACATAATATGATCCTGCGGAAACAGCTGCAGCAGGACCAGCACAGGGCTGGGCCAAACATCCCCACCATTGCCAAGGCCACCACAGGCAGGGGTGACTCGGAGGAGGAACAACCTGACCTTGTCCCAGTAGGCAGAAGGAGGTGTGCCCAGTATGCCCTGGCCTTGGCAAAGAGGCAACGCATAGCACATACGCTTGGTCAGTAGGAACACTGGGACTGATACCCGCCTGACTCACTCATACAGTAACAGGGATGCCTAACATGACACAACCTGCTTCCAAATGTACAGGAGTGTAGTATGTGTATCCGACAGAGGTGGCCCTGCAGCACCACCTGAGGCATGAATGCCATGTGTTAAGTAATGTAATATCATGTACAATATGCACACCTGAGGACCCCAACTAACATCCATATCCACGCATATGACCCTGTGGAAACAGCTGCACGTCATACAGTGATGTACATGTGCAAAAACATGGAACAAGATACAAAATGAGGGTGTCTAGCAATAAATAGCATGGATAACCACACACCCATGTTTGTACCACAACAAGAAGCAACATGGAATAGCCATGGTCAAAAACAATGGCTAAAACCGACTACTACTATATAGCCTGCTGCAGACCACTGTCCTAATAGCAGGAACTGCCCCAGGCCTATGTCCATAGGTTCATACTAGGCTATCTGCCCTAGGGCATTAATAAGCCTAGGCCAGAGTTTTGTGGCGTCTGCCACCCCTGCAAGTTGATGGATATGCCCATTATTTTGCTGTGCCTCTGTCAAGCAGTGATACTGAGGTTATCCCTGGGGTATACCTGCAATCTCCCATCCATTGGTCAAGATCTCACTTGAACAAAGCCAGTGAGGTGCTCAGCCCCACATGTACCAGGATGTTGTTCCACAGCATATGGACTCTCTGGGTGATGAATCTGTCCCTCCAGCACATCCTATTAATATCTGTGTTGAGGTTTAGGTCTCCTGCCCTTGTAGTTCTGATGGATGTAGAGGTCTTGAGGTGAAGCATGTTCATAAAGTCTGGGTTGGACATAGCCTTGTATGTCAGGCACAGATCACCTCTGAGCAGTCAGTAAGTGACTGAATACAGCTGGAATTCCTTCAGTCGGGCAGCATAAGAAATATGTTTGAGACCCTTTCACCTCCTGTCGAGGAATTTGTGGGCCCATCCAATCTGAATGGGGCAGTGTATGCAATCATTGGTGTGATGAGTACAGGGAACAATGACCTCCCTTGATCTAGATGTGAATCACTGCATGATGAGGTGGCCAATGTAGAAGGCCTTCCAAACTACCCTGGCAATGTGAGTGTCAAGCAAAGGTCACTGTCAACCTGGGTGCCCAGGTCCCTGATAACCTACGTTGTGCTTAGAGGATTGCCACCTAGATGGGAAGTAGTGGTAACCTTGTTCTTCCTGAAGGGTATGGCTATGCATTGTTTAGTGTTTAATGTAAGGCCATGGCCGTGGCACCAGTTATCTGTGTCTATGAGACCCTTCTGAAGGATGTCTGTGTCAGATGGGTTTCCAGCTATGCTTCCCAGTTTGCAGTCATCTTCAAACTTTGTCAGCCATAATCCTCCTGTGTTTGCTCGTACTTCTGAAAAGTAGATACTGAACAAATGTGGGCCCAGGACTGAGCCCTGTGGGACACCACTTGTGACAGCTCTGGAGTGTGAACTGGCACCAGCAACTTTGACCCTGTGTGTTCCGTCACTTAGCCAATTTGCAACCCATGCTGTGATGTATGGGTTCACAATTAAGCTGGTGATGTTTTCAATGATACCTGAGTGGGGTATTGTGTCGAAAGCCTTTGCCAGGTCAAGGTAGGCTGTGTGGACTGCCTTGCCCACGCCAATGGCCTGGGTGAGTGTTTTGAAAAAGTCAACCAAGTTTAAAAGGCATGATCTGCCCTTGACAAAGCCAAACTGGATTGGATCCAATGTCTGCAAGTCCCCTATGTCTTCATTTAGAATTCCCATTATGATCCTCTCCATAGCTTAGCAGAACAGGCTTGTCAAGCTGATGGGATGGTAGTTTCTGGGGTTGGTGGAGGCACCTCCTTTGTGAAGTGGGTCCACCATTGCTGTATGCCACTCCTTGGGAACATATCCTGAGGTGAGGCTAAGATTAAACAGCTGCCCTAACTGCGGGTGTAATTACTCATTGAGTTCATGGAGCACACAACTGGGGACACCATCTGGTCCCATGGATAAAGTGTTTTCTGCCTTGGATTGAGCAGTTCCCACCCCAGCAGTGGAGATGTTTGGGGGCTACAATCCTCTGGTGTACATACCCCCAGTTGGGGAGGGGGAGAAATCTGCACTGAACCTGTCAGTCAGTATGTTGCCAATGTCTGTAGGTGCAGTGATATCAACATTATTCTGAACTAAGTCTGAGCATATCTGGGAGTTTCCTCCCAGGTTTCAAACATAGGTAAAAAGGCCTCATGATTGTCCCTGGAGTCCTGAGTGGGTTTACTCTCAAAACATGCCTCGGATGATTGTATGGGGAACCCAGTGTTTTACTCACAATGAGCAGGGTGCCTTCCCCACGGATTACGCTCTATCTTGTAGTAGCTCCTTCCTTGTGTTGTACAGCTTGTTTATGGCTAGGGTCCACCAGACTGGATGCTTGCCTGTGGTACAAAGAGTCATTATTATTTGGGATTGCCTGAACCATGCAGTCCTGGAGGTGCTGGTAGAAGGCATTTCTAAGTGATACAGTGGCTTGGGTAATGGTGTCTGCTGGCCTGGGGCCTTGAAAGAGACCACACCAGTCCTCAGAAATGTGAAGTCGGCATTTGAGAAGGTCTTCACCGTTTCATTTCCCATCTGGGGTGTGGGTGGGATGTGGACTCCCACTGAGAATAGTCCATGATCTGATCTCACCAATGATGGGTATATGTCTGGTGTTGAACAGTGTGACCCCATGTTCGTGATGATGTGTTCTAGTATGTTGCCTCCACTTGAGGGATTGGGACCAGTTGTTCCATGGCATTTCAGTGTATGAACTCTTGGAACCTTTGTGTTAGAGTGTTGTGGCATGATTAGTGATCCCAGTCTATATGTGGATAGTTGGAATCACCCAGTAGGATGGTGTTTTGAGATACATTTATCCCCTTCAGTGTTTGCAGGATAGCTGTGTGAGGTACCTGAGTTTGAGCGGGTGGCATGTAACATGCTACAAACTGCAGAGCAGTCTTGCCTACGGTCACTGGCACCTGGATGGTCTCTGATGCATCGTGTGTTGCCACCAACCATGAGGTGAGGGTGTCCTTGATGAATATGGACACCCACCATCCTTCTTGGTGTTGTCGGGATGCTGGTGCCGGAATGCATGATATGAGGTAACACCCGATAGTGCCGGGTGCTGTCAGAAGCTGTGAACCAGGTTTCAGGCACAGCACAGACATCAATGTGCTACATACTGAGAAGGGCATAGAGTGTGTGCAGCTTGAGGTTGAGACCTTGGGCATTGAGCAGCATTACCCTTAGTGTCTTTCCTTTACTGTGTTCTAGGGTGGTAGGTGTAGAATCTGAGTCTTGCATAAAAAGGCACAATGGGGGTGGCAAGAGCATCATCTGAAATCCGGAAGCCCAGGGTGACAGGTGCAAGCCGTCCCCTTGCAAATCACCGTGGCCTGTCCAGCATGTCATCCCAGGCAGACAGACATTGGACCCCTTAGAATGACACCATAGTCTAAGCAAAATACTACAGCTGATCATCTTGTCTCTGTTTATGTGGCATCATACTTGGTGAAGGTAGGATACTGCAAGGTCAGGGTCATACCTGCCTGGCCTACATAATCAGAGGGATCCTCTATGTCTCTTTCCATGTAGTCCAGGGAGGTACATCTCAGGTCGCTCACACCAGCATGGATTATGACTGGGTCAGACCTGTACTTGCAGTTTAGTGACCTGAGTGCTTGCATTATGTGGTGGATTCCAGTGCCCGATAGGCAGCTTACTGTGACCTCCTCTGTACCTGATCTGGTGAGTGGGACATCAGTGTGTCTGACTATGGAGTCACCTATGACAAGTGTGTCCGCATTGTGTTTGGCCTTAAGGGCTGTGACTGTTTGGCACACCAACTCTGTGGTCAATGTGTTGCATGTGCTGTGCCCTGTGGAGGCAGTTGTGTGAGTGTCTGCTGTGGTGGCCACCGCCATTCTGGTAGACTTCTGATCAGAGCCTCCGAGAGTGTCTCTGTGTGTCTATGTGTATGATCTTAAGTTGTGACAGTGCCATGTGAGACTGGATTAAAGATGTGTGTGTGGTTACCTTCACCCTCTCTCTGGTCTTGCTAGTCCTATGTTGAGAGAGCTCAGCCTCCACTTTGGCTATATAGTTGCATCTCTCACATGTATGTGTGTTTTATGGCAGAAGGAGAGGGTTGTCAGTGTACATGAGGCAACTGTAACAGTGCCTCAATATTCCCAGGTTCACCAGCTGAGCAGGAGAGGACACTAGCAACTGATCCCTAGACATGCTAGAAGGAATAGACAAAACAATGTTGGAATACAGGGAGATATCAAGCCCCCAAGCCACATCATACTGTTTGATTGACAATAGCTACACATACACCGGTGTTTCATAGTGTCATAGTGTACTACTAGGCTATCTGCCCTAGTGCATGTATAAGCCTAGCCATAGTGATGTGGCTATTGCCACCCCTTATAGTGGTAATAAGTGTACAGAATAGATTCTGAATATTGTGCCTCTGACTTAGTAGTGACACATTATGACCCCCTTACGTAATTGAATAACATGACTGTGTCTCTGTCTAGTCTGTGCCTCTGTCTCATATGCAGTTGTCCAGATGTCTCCTGAAGAGAGTCAGTGAGGGACTCTGTCAAACATGAACTGGGATACTCTGCTAGAGTGTGAGATGCCTCTGAGTTATGACTCTGTCCCTCCAGCATGTCCTATACATGTATGTGCTGAGGTTCAAATACTCAGCTCTCATGGCTCTGGTGGATTTGGATTGCTTGCAGTGGAGTATGTCCACCAAATCCTGATTGGACATGGTCTTGTATGTCAGGCATAGGTCACCTGTAAGTATGCGGTATGACACTGAACAAAGCTGGACTTCCTCTATTCTGGAAGCATATGACATGTGTTGAAGAACCCTGATCTTCATGGTAGGTACTTTTCGGGTGCAAAGGTGCAAAAGGCAGGATCTGCCCTGTACAAAGCTGAACTAGGTGGGAACAAGGGTCCGTGAGGTCAGTAATGTGTCTGTGTAAGAGCTCCATGACTCCTCCCATATCTTTGCAGACAAGGCTGGTTAAGCCTGTGTGGTGGTAGTTGCCATGGTCTGTGGAGGCATCCCCTTGTGGAGTGGGACCACTGTTGCCGTATGCCAGTGTTCAGGTACATATCCTGTAGCAAGACTAAGGTTAAATAGCAGTTGTATATATGGGTCCAGCCCTTCTGGAGTTCACATAGCATGCAACTGGAGATACCAGCAGGTCCCATGGATGCTGTGTACTTGTCTTTGCTGAGTGTGGCTCTCACATGGACATCCAAGATGACAGTGAGGTTACATACAGCAGTGATAACTATCTTGTTTTGGGGTGAGGGAGGGGTAAATCGCACTGAAGCTGTCCGCCGGAATGTTGCCAATATCTGTCAGGTCACTGAATATATGTTGTTGTGTACCAACTCTGAGCATATCCGAGGGTTCACAACCAGGTGTCTGACATAACTGAAGAAAGCAGTGTGGTTACCTTCATTGTCTTTGGTGATTTATGTCCCCAAGTTGACCTTGCATGTCTTTATGAGATAATGTAGCTTTCTACTAGTGCTGATCACAGCTGTCTTCCCTTTTGGAGATGTAGCTCTGTCTTGCATTAGTAACCCTCATCTGTCATACAGTTTGTTTATGGCTGGGGTCCACCAGACAGGACACTTTCCCTTTGTGGAGAGGGTCCTGTTTTCAGTTGTGATTGTATGGTCCATGCTGTCTGACATCTAGCTAAGGGGAGGTCATTCTGGTTCTGCAGTTATCTTTCATCAGCATTAGAAATGACCACAACAGCCCCTGTGGGTGTACCTCATGCACACACATCCAGCACCTGTAAAGTCCACAACAGTACCTCACCAGGAGTATGACAGAGCTGGAACACATGTAATGTGTAGTCTGATTAAACAGAGTGCAGCTCCACACACTGCCATGCTGTCCACCCAGATGCAAGCTGTGCCTGATGTAGAAAGCCATGTCCAAGCTGGAATCAATGCACATGCTGCACCTTGTACAATCTGAATGGCAGGGAGCTATGCACATGAGGGACCTGAACCCCAGCACTGACATATATAGGACAGGCTGTACTGCATTATCCAAAACACAGAAGCCACCCCCACACATGAGTAAACTACCAGTACAGGTTGTCCATAGAGACACTGGTTGAGTTTAACAGGAATCCTAATGAGTGGATGGGAGATGGGAGGTTTACCCTGGGTATCAATGTTATGTCACAGGTAGACAGAGGCACAGTATACTAAACAAGACATATGACATGTCGAACTACGCCTACAATGTGTTGATGGACAAACACATTCTCCGACTAGCATTAGGTCAAGATACCTCTTGAACACAGCCAGCAAGGTGCTCTGCCTCAAATGGACCAGGATTGTATTCCACAGCATAGGGAGTCTCCGAGTGATAACTCCATCCCTCCAACATGTCCAACATACATCCCTGCTAAGGTGTAAGTCACCTGCACTAGTGGTTCAGGTGGATCTTCTGAGTCTGAGGTGGAGCATGCCCATTAATCTCTGTTTGGACATGGCCTCGCATGTCAGGCACATGTCACCTCTAAGCAGACGGTATGTGAGTGAATAGAGTGTGAGTGTCGTCAATCTGGCAGCATATGACAGCTGTTGGGGTTCCTTGATCCTTTAGGTGGGGGACAGTCAGGGTGTCTCCAATTGCTGCAGATGTTGTGTGAGATACAGCCAGAATAGGGCATTCGACTCGATCACCGGTCTGATAAGTGAAGAGTACAGGGGAACAATGACCCACTAGATCTGGATGTGAATCCCAGCCTGATCAGGTGGGCAATGTAGAAGGTCTTCCTAGCCACTTTAGCAATGTGAGTCTCAGAAGAATGGCGACTGTTAACCTGGGTCCCCAGGTCCATGATAACCTCCTCTGTGCTTAGAGGATTGCCACCTATATGGTAGCTTGGGGTCACCTTGCTTTTCCTGAAGGGTATGTCTACACATGTTGTGCACTCTGACTTCAGGCCATGGCCCTGGCACCAGCTATCAGTTACTGTGAGTCCCTTCTGAAGGATATCTGTGTGTGATGCACTGTCCACTATGGTGCCCAGTGTGCAGTCATCTGCTAACATTGTCATCCAAAGTCCTCCCATGTTGGCCTGTACTTCTGGGAAGTACATGACAAACAATGGGGCCAAGGACTGAGCCCTGTGTGACACCACCTGTGACCAGCCTGGAGTCTAACATAGTGCCAGCAACTCTAACCCTGTGGGTCCCGTCCTTAAGCCAGTTTGCAACCCATCTTGTGACATATGGGTTTACATTTCAGTTGTTAGCTTTTTCCACAATACCTGAGTGGGGTATTGTGTTGAAAGTGTTTGCAAGGCCAAGGTAGGCTGTATGGACTGCCTTTCCCCAACAATGGCCTAAGTGACCAATTTGAAGATGTCAACCCAGTACAAAAGGCATGATCTGCCCCTGACCAAGCCAAAATGGGATGGGTACAATGTCTGCATGTCCCCTATATCTTTGTTTATGAGCTCAATTATGATCCTCTCCATAGATTTGCAGACTACACTTGTTAAGCTTATGGGGCAGCAATTAACAGGGTCTGTAGAGGCACTGCCTTTGTGCAGATGTGCACAACTGGACCCTAACCAGGCTGTTGTGCACACTATGGAAATGTAAAGCAGTGATAGGACTAAAGCCCAGGATACTGACCACCACAGTGAAAGTACTGAAACACTACACTAGACAGTGCTACAGTGTTAGGTCAGTATGAACGGATGTTGACAATTGTGTGCAAAGTATCCCATGCAAAACCTGCAGGCACAGTATACTCCCTGTTTTGTTCACACAAAAGCATTCGGACAGTAACTACACAACATGGCACAGAACACACAACCATAAACTTCAGGTATTTGTTGAAGGTCACACTCATCCACAAATGTGATGGGCTGCAGAGTTCAACATATGTAAAGCCCACACTGGGCATGCTCACACACTTAGATAAATGAGACATCTTTCACACAACATGCCACGGGAAGGCTGAACTGGGCATGCTCACACACTTGGTCCAAATGTTACCCCTAGCAATGTGAAAACACACCAGAGGATGCTCATCCCCTTTCTAGACACTGATCATGTAAGCACCCTATAAGTATATTGGAGAAAAGGATTCTCTCAGTAATCCGAATAGCGTGCTAATGCGTCCGTCTCTAGTGTCATAACATAGTTAGGTAGGGGTTTGAATCCAGCAGGTGGCAAGTGTGTGTGAAGGGGGTAAGTGTGTGTAAGTGTGTATGAAAGAAACATCCCTTTTGGCAACTGGGAAAACACACCACAGGATGATCATTCCACTTTCTAAACTCTGATGATGTCAGCACCCTATAAGTATATCAGGGGAAAGGAAATTCTCAGTAATGCGAATAGCGCGCTGCACTAATGCGTCCGTCTCTAGTGTCATAACATAGTTAGGTAGGGGTTTGAATCCAGCAGGTGGCAAGTGTGTGTGAAGGGGGTAAGTGTGTGTAAGTGTGTATGAAAGAAACATCCCTTTTGGCAACTGGGAAAACACACCACAGGATGATCATTCCACTTTCTAAACTCTGATGATGTCAGCACCCTATAAGTATATCAGGGGAAAGGAAATTCTGAAGTAATGCGAATAGCGCTGTGCTAATGCGTCCGTCTCTAGTGTCATAACATAGTTAGGTAGGAGGTTTGAATCCAGCAGGTGGCAAGTGTGTGTGAAGGGGGGGTAAGTGTGTGTAAGTGTGTATGAAAAAAACATCCCTTTTGGCAACTGGGAAAACACACCACAGGATGATCATTCCACTTTCTAGACTCTGATGATGTCAGCACCCTATAAGTATATTGGAGAAAAGGATTCTCTCAGTAATCCGAATAGCGCCGTGCTACTGCGTCCGTCTGTAGTGTCATAACATAGTTAGGTAGGGGTTTGAATCCAGCAGGTGGCAAGTGTGTGTGAAGGGGGGGTAAGTGTGTGTGCAAGTGTGTATGAAAGAAACATCCCTTTTGGCAACTGGGAAAACACACCACAACTTTCTAGACTCTGATGATGTCAGCACCCTATAAGTATATCAGGGGAAAAGAAATCCCCCAGTAATGCGAATAGCTCGCTGTGCTAATGCGTCCGTCTGTAGTGTCTTAACATAGCTAGGTAGGGGTTTGAATCCAGCAGGTGGCAAGTGTGTGTGAAGGGGGGTAAGTGTGTATGATTCATATATCCCTTTTGGCAACTGTGAAAACACACTACAGGATGCACATACCCCTTTCTAAACGATATCACAATTATGTATGGCTTTTGATTACAGACATGCCATGTGTGTTGTGCACACACAGAATGCCCATGTGTGTGGGTTGTCCCTCACAATAATGCATGACATTGATTACACCGGTTATGGCAATGAACACATGCTGTATGTGTGTGCCAAATACACATATGTACCTGTGACTTTCAATAGTTACCATGTGTGATGCCTGCCACATGTGAATACATGGTATTTGCACAGGGTAACATTATGACCGTGGTCTTCTGTGCAGATGCTGCATGTGGGATGTGTATATACAGTGTGAGATGTAGATGCTATCAGCCTAGTAGTGAGGGATGCACACCTGGTCTGGGGCATAAAGTCTACATGTTGTTAATGTACAGGAGCTGCATGTTCTCACCTGTTGTGGGAGTGGTAAGACAGTATTCCATAGCAATGCAGTGACTGCATGCTAAGAACCATTCAGCTAGGGTGTTGTAGCTACACTTATTCATTAGCATTCATTAATTTGTCGGAATCCCTGGTGAGGGTCTGATGCCAACCAAGGTCAGGGGTCTACCAGCCTGTGTCACTTGCTCAGTGATCCCTTCCATGTTCCCTATCACGTATCCCAGTGAGCTTACATCCCACATCAGTTGTGGTGGCATGGACAATGACTGAGTCATGTGTCCATGCATCTGACTGACTTGTATGTTGTTGTTACAGTTTGGCCATGTGTTTCCATCTCATACATGTGATGTACATCAATGGGTAGGGATAGGGTTGACTGTGTACATGTGGCAGCTGTGACATTACTACATGACACACATATTCCACAACTGTACCATAGAGGTGACTGACAACTGACCTTGCACATGCTACCGGAGTATTGAGATTACATTGGTGATTGACAGCACATAGGGCCAATGGTGAAAAAGAGACATAGGTCCATAGGTTCAGACAGGGATATCTGCCCAGGGCATGTATCCACCTAGCCAGAATGTGCGTGCCTTTCAACATGCATTGTGAATCTGTCTTGCTATGCCCTTTTCCAAGGTTAGTATACTGTGCCTCTTTCTCACAGTGACACATAAGTGATACCCAGGGTAACCCTACAATGTCACATCCAGTCATTAATATCGCTCTTGAAGATAGTCACTGAGTCAGTCTGCCTAACCTCTATTGGGATAATAATCAGGAATGAAGGGAGCCTCTGAGTTGTGAATGTGCCCCTCCACCATGTCCTATGTATATCACTCCTGAGGTTCAAGTATTTCCAGCGTGTATCCTGGTGGGATCTGGATATTCTGAGATGCAGCATGGCCATTACGTGAGGGTATGACCTGGCCTTCTATGTCAGGCACAGATTGCCTATGAAGAGGCAGTATGTCACTGAGTAGAGCTGCTGCTACTTTAACCAGTCAGTATGTGGCATCTGTTTGAGCACTTTGATCCCCTTGTTGAGGTACATATGTGGTAGCCCCAGTTGCTGCAGGTGTCTGGTAAGGTGCATGCCGACAGGTTCATCATAGTCAATTATGGGCATGATGAGGGATGAGTAAAGGGGCACAATGTCCTCCCCTGGCCTACATGTGGATCCCATGATGATGTGGCCCATATAACATGCTTACCTAACCACTTTGTCCATGTTGTTGTCAAATGGTAGAATGCTATCAACCATGCACCCCAAGGTCCATAATTCCTTGGTCTGCACTTACTGGATTAACACATATGTGGTACATTGTGGTCACTTAGTGTTTGACAAAGGGGATGACTATACTCTTTCTGTCATTCACGTTGAGGCCATGGCTGTGGCACAAGTCGTGTGTTTGCAAGAGTCCCATTTGGAGGATGCGTGTGTTAGCTGTTGAGTTGATTATGGTGTTCGGTCTGCAGTCACCTGCGACTTGCTGAGCCACAGTACTTCCATGATGGCCTGTACCTATGACAAATATATAATGAACATGACAGCTCCTAGGGCTGTGCCTTGTGGGACACCACTTGTACCAGGTTGGAGGCTGACATGGCTCCAGCAATTCTACCATGTGTGTTCTGCCCTTGAGCCACTGTGCAATACCCATAGTGACATAGGGGTTATTATGTACACTGGTGAGCTTCCGAGAATGCACAAGTGGGGTACTGTATCCAAGGCTTATGCAAGGTCCAGGTAGGCTGTGTGGACCTCCTACCCCTTGACAGTGGCCTTGGTGACTGTTTCAAACAAAGCAAACAGGTTTGATAGGCAGGATTTGCCATTGACAAAGCCAAACTGTGTATGGTGACATGTCTGTAGGTCCACAATATCTAGATATGTGAGGTTCATGATGATCCTTGCCATAGCTTTGCAGACAAAGCTAGTCAGACATATGGGGCAGTAGTGTCCAGGATCCGTGACAGCACCACCTGCATGTTGAGGGACCACTGTTGCTGTATGCCACTCTCTGGCCACATATCGTGTATTAAGGCTGGGATTGAACAGTGGTGTTATGTCTGGGTGTAGCTCTTCTTGTGGTTCATGTAGGACACAGCCTGGGACACTGTCTGGTCCCATTGATGCAGTGTTTATTGCTTTGGGAAGGGCATCTCTTACCTGAGCATCTGTGATGTCAGGGGGGGGAAGCACTGTGCTGCGAGACATATGTTCCCTTTGGTGTGGTGGGGAGAGAAGGCAGCATTGAACCTGTCCACTAGGATGATGGCAATGTCTGTGTGTTTTATATTTTGTGTGACATATTGTATTACCTCTGAGCATATCTGGGTAGTACCACTCAGGTTACTAACATAACTACAGGCAGCCTTGTGATTATCCTCAGTGGCTTGTGGAATCCTCTCTCAAAGATGGCCTTAGACAATCATATGGGTGCCTGTAGTTGTCATCCAATACTCATCAGTGGTACCTTCACATTTTGGGAGGTTGTTGTATCATGTAGTGGCGCCATCCTTCTATTGTATAGTGTGTTTATGGCTGGTGTCCGCGCCCAGGACATCTGCCTTTGGAGAATTGGGTCATGCTTTCATATGTGGCTTCATGATCCATGCATTCCTGAATGTGTCCACAGAATGACTCTATACAGGTATCTGCAGTCTGGTCCATATTTTCAACAGGCCTTGGGCCTTTGAAGGTTTCCACATCATTTATGAGGGGTGTGCACTTGCTTGACATGAGCTGTTGACAGACGTGCCGCCTCCAGACAGAGCAAGGGAGGGTCACAGTCAGCTACCTGTTGGGACGAACCTCCCTGGACCACATGGAAAGAGACACAGAGGAGCTCTTACAGCACCCTCTCAAACTCAGGTCTCCCACACAGCCTTCATGCTGACACAGGAGAGTTTAGATTACTCTGCAAACACCATCATACTGGGTGATGCCAGCTACCCAAACATAGACTGTGAACATTACACAAGCCACAATACCCAAGCTCTAAGGTTCCCATTGATCGGACATTCTTTGGCTATGGAACAGGTAACCAACCTTCCCACAAGAGGGGCAGATATAGTAGAGCTGATCTTTACAAACATGAGTACAAACTGCTCACCACTGGGAGTATATCCTCATTGTTGCAATCAAACCATATACTAATCACACTGGAGTTCTGATCCCCACATATGCAAACCACCAACACATCGATGTGTGTGTGTGGAAATGTCCCTATTAGCAACCGTGACAGTATGGTACAGGATGCAGATCCCCTTTGAAACAGTGATGATGTCAGGACTGTATAACTATATCACCTGTAGTAAAGTCCTCAAATAATTTGCATAGCGCCTGCTAATGCGTCTTTCTTCAGTGTCATAACGTAGTTAGGTAGGGGTTTGAATCCTGCAAAGGGAATGTATGTGTGTTAGTATGAGTGTGGTTTATGTGTGTGCACTATGCTGGGAGGGTTAACTGCCTTTGCCAACTGGGAGAACACACTACAGGGTGCACATCCCTCCTCCTACACACAGATGATGTCAGCACCTCTAAGTACAGCATTAGTAAGGATTTCTCCAACTACTGCAAATAGCACACTCTGCTAATGTGTCTGTTTCTACTGTCATTGCACAGTTAGGTATGGGTTTGAATCTTGCAAATGGAAAGTATGTGTTTTACTGTTGGTGGGGTTAGTGTGTGTGCACAATGATGGGGTGGGATGTGGCTTTTGCCACATGGGGCTATGCACTGCAGGGTGGTCATTACCCTTAACAAGCAGTGATGTTGATAGCACCCTATACAAACAAAACTACAAAACAGAAGGTGGTGGTACTGATAACACATGTAAGGTAACACTTCTTCAAGTAATGTCCACAAAACGGAGTAGGATAATCAAACAATTCTTTTATTCTATACAGACAACATGACAACAGACAACTAACTGCCAGTACTCAGTATAGTGTTACATGCTACTGTAACACGCACATGTACCAATATACCTAGATAGTGTTCTGGAGCCTGAATGTGGCAAGTGTGTGGATGTGGGATGTGTCTGTGTGTGCATTTCCGCATGGGAAACATGTTTGCTGTGGCAATCAGGGTACTACAGTACCTGATGCACATTACATCTTCCAACTGATGAGGTTGCCTGAACCCTGTGAGTACAGGTAGAGAAGGGGATGCCAGTAGTAAACAACATAGTGCACTTCTGAAATGTGTACCTGTCATGTATCAACAGCTACTCATGTAGGGTGATAAATAATGGGAATGGCAGGTGAGTGTGCATCTGTGTGGGTAGCAGGGTGTGTATAGATGCATGTGTGACAGAACAGATACATGTAGCTGAATCTACATAACAGCACAAGATGCGCATTGCCATAGTCAATGTTAGCATGTGATGGTGTGCAGCTGGTACACTTTGTTAAGTAGTATGGGTGCAGATAACAATTGAGGACATTCATACAGTTACTGCAGCAGGACTGCTGGGATATACACACATTTATACTGCAACAGTCAACAGTTACCAACATGTTACTACTTATACACATCTATGTAGTCACCCTGTGCATCAGCAACGTGTTTACCTTTACCTGCACCGATGTTGTAGTATGCAGGAGGTGGCACAGTGTCATCATATGCACAGGGTGTGGGTTAGGTATGCCCAAGCCGCCACTGGTAACACCAATTGACATGTGTGTGTATGTGTGTTTGTGAGGGGCAGCAGTACAGGGTGGACCGTTGTTGGTGCAGTGTGTGTGTGTATGTGTTTGCCCTAGGTGTTAGGTTTCCAGGTTTCTGCATGTGTGTAAGCACGCACACAGTCCCACATAATGGCTGCCATGTACAGGGTTTTGTGGACAGCCACAGACTGCACCTGTCAGGTCATCCAGATCAGTGTCTGTGGGCACGGACACGGTACCTGTGCCTGGCAGGGTGCTACGGGTCAGATCCGTACTAACCCAGACTGGGTACTGTCATCGGAAGCAGGGGTGTGTTGACTGGACACAGTTCCCTGTTGGGACTGTCCAGAGCCACGTGCACGTGGTCTCCTGGGGCGTTTGGATGACAGCACAGACCCAGCATTGCTGGGGCTGGGGCTGGCACTTGAGGCGCCGCGAGTGGGCCTGTTGTCGCCCGCCACTGCCAGCTGGTGCTCTTGCTGGCATACGGCCACGTCGACGTCGCAAACGCACACCATCGCCGTGGCCCATGGACATCTGGTTGTGGAGCAGCTGTTCTATGCCCCCACAACGCCTGTCAACGACATCTGTGAAGTTACGGATAGCATTCGCAACATCATGCATGCCGCCTGTCATGGCTATGCGACATGCTCTCAGCTCCCTCAGACCCTGTCTGGTGTACCTTTCCATACGTGCCTGTGCCTGCATGACAGTTCTAAACATAGTGGAGGTTGACATACCTCCTTGGGCACGCCGGCCAGAGGCAGTACGGCCACGGATGCCCCCACGAGAACCCATGGGCGACTGTCTGCGTGGTACCATTGGAGGCCTCTGCACATGGCTGCCTTGTGAGGATGCATGTACCACAGGTACCACATTACCCTGATCTATGCCCACTGCTGACTGTCCATCACCTAGGGACAATGGTGACAAAGGATGTAACGGCAGGATGACTGTGCGCATTGACGGGTTGAAAGCTGTGTACTGTCAATTGGCTGACCAATGGCGGACCCAGACACACCTTCCTGCACCATTACAGACATTTCATCATCATCAGTACCTGGGGCACAAGATTCAGGTTCCCTGCTGCAGGTCACCAGAGCAGCACCAGAACCTACGGGAGGAAAACATGGAACACAGATTACAGTCTCAATACATATTTGAAAGAGATGCACTTCAATACTAATGCACACATTCAGAAATGGACACATGCACTCATGGACACTAACACACATGCACACTTGGGCACAGGCACACTTGCACACATGCACACCCCACAGTAAACACACACATCAGTACCGTGTTACACTACTCAATTTACTACCTGTCAATTACAGTTATTGTGAACACAGTCACCAGCATGTCTACTACAGAGTTACACTACTCTTCCTAGTTTTATAAATTGTTTTACAGATAATTTTAAAAAGACTCACCAGCATGTATGGCCTGCCTCATTGCTACATGGGAGGGACCTGGAAGTGTGAAGAGAGTAATGTCAGTGGGCACATGTGTGCCATTCATTTTGCACATGATACAGTACAGTAGTACACTAGTTCCCTTATACACATCAGCTGCACATCATGTCTGTATATATATCATGATGACAGATACATACCACATGCACACCTTATGCGTGCATGAAGTAACAGCGCACAGAACAGTCATATGTACATACCAGGAGTTAACTCTAATCTCACCCTTACCTCTCTTCAAACGCCAACTCAAACTGTACTTCCAAACCCACTGGCTTTGTTCTTCTTGGAGTCCAGGCTAACGTCCCTCTCCCTACCCTCTCTTCACCTTTAACCCCTCATTGTGCATAGAAACTAGCTTCTACCCTGTTTCTTTCACCTTGATGTCCTTCTATGCTCTGACCTACTTCTCCCATCCCTCCCACCTCCTCTTGACTGTCTTCCTTCTTTTCCTCACTTCCCTTCTTGACTCCTGCCTCTTCCATATCATTGTATCTGTCATACTCCTTCTACTTCTACCCTTCTGAGCCCTAACTATTATGTATATGGCTTTTGCCTTATTGCATAACCATTATGCTTTAGGTAGGATTGCTTTGAAACCAACGGTACATTGTGTATGACTCTAAACTGTTTGACTTCCTTACATGTATGTTGATTTAATTAACAGGCTGGTGTACAATTCTATTATGTTGGCTGTCTGTAATGACAACTTGTCTGTCTGCCTTTATTACGCTATGTGTGGAGCTTTTCTCCACAGGTCTCTACTGAAAATGAACTTATATCCAGCTAGACTATCTGGGTCAACAAATGTAAAAGTAATAACAATAAATGAATATGGCATCTTACCTGCACGCCGCTGTCTTGTTGCTGTGTGGATCCAACCTCCATCAGGATGCATGATGGTTGCTGTTGTTCTGGGGCTGGATCCACAACACTTAGCAGTAGCCCCTCCTGTCTGGTGAGGGGGATGTGTGGCCACCCCCACCTGTGGCAGCCTGTTGCCTGCGGATATCTGCAGCACGCTGGCGGACATTTCTTATCAAATCACTGCAGTGATGTCTCACCTGCTCATATGTCCTATCATGCATGCCAACATCATTTATCCTGCTAACAAGGTTTTGCCACAGTGCAGACCTCTCCTGCTGATTCTGGGTGGTGCGTGAGAACAGGATGGCATAGTCACGCACCAGGCTCTGGTGGATCACGCCATCCTCTGCAGCAGAGTAGGCAGGATTCCGCTTAGGTGCCATGTCTATCTGGAAAGGTACACAAACAGGTTATCAGCATAGTATCTCAACAATACATGGTACACATTCTATACAGGTAGTGTTAACTTCTACTTATTACTGATTGGTTAAAACCTGATTACAGTGTAGCTATCATTCTATGTCATTTGTACTAAGTACTTGGCCTTCAGACCAGTTGTTTTACATTAGGGAGGTTGGTGGCAAGCACTGTGGTGGCAGGACACATATCTTTCATCCATTGAAGTTGGGAACTGCTGATTGTGGGCCCAGTGTACAAGTGTATTACTTGGTATGGGCAGTTGGCCTTCAGGCCAGTTATTTAACATTAACGAGGTTTGTGGTCTGCACCCATGTGTGACAATAGGCTGTACTCTGCCATTCATAGCTGGGGACATCTGGTTTCAGGTTTATAGTGCCTGCATATCTGAGCTGTATCTTACTGACATTGCTACACCTTGTTTGTTGTAGCAAACACTACATCCAGGCCTCCTGCATCTACCTTTGTTTATATGCTTGTTATCTGTTAGCTTGTTATTTCACTGGTATGCTACATCCACATAGTACACATCTTTGCAACACATCTGTGACTCACTACTGTTATCTGCATTGCTTACTGTACGCATTTCCATGTTACACATGACAGCAAGTGACTGCTTGTCATTGTTGCATTTACTTCATTGTGACACATTGCACTTAGGTTACCTGGCATTTGCTCACTGACGCTTTTATATCAGTCAGCAGTTGTAGGTAATGTCAGTACACCCTCACTCCCCACTGGACCTTGTTTTCAATCATTAGTGATTACAGAGTTCACAATAGTATTCTAGCATGTCCAGAGGTCAGTTGTCAGTTCCCTCCTCAGTCCAGCTGGTGAGTGTGGTACTCCAGAGACAATGTTAGAACAGATGCATGTACACAGACAACCCTCCTCCTAACAACAAATTCAAACTCATGTGAGTGATGCAACCATATACCAGACTGGAGGCTAGGCTCTGTCTACTCAATACCGCCATAACCAGTCACGTGGCAAAGGGGATCACTCACTACACTTCCAGTCTCATGTAGACCTACCACAACAGCGGACCTAACACATGATCACACATGATCATACTTGTAGGCTCAGACCACAGCTCTGCCTATGCAGCAGAGACCTCCTAAGCAGACATCCAGGCAACCACTACCACATAAACGAACATGTGCAACACATATCACACAAAGCCAATGTGCTGAACACTCACAGCCATTAACAGTTAACAACACACCTCATACACCTGTACTAGGTGCCTCTATCATCAGGCACACTCACATCACGCTCACCAGGCTTAACGAGGTGAGGGTCACGGTGTGCAGCCTGTCAGGCACTATGAACTGCCACATAACACAAACAGTCAGGTAACCCCAAGGCAGGTACAGGTATGACTCAGTCAATGTCCATGCTGCTGTGAATGGCCTGACACATTCCTCCCTGGACTACATGACATGAGACATTACAGAGCTCTCTGAGCACGAGCCCGAGACAGTTTGACCCTGACCTTGAGTAGCATCCTACCCTCACCTAGAACAATGCCACAATATCAAGGCACGATGATCCCTTCCAACAATTGACTGACATACTGGTGTCATTCACAGGTGTGCCAATGCCTGCCATCTTGGGGTGGTATGCTTTGCTAGGGACAGCTTGCACCTGTCACCACAGTCCTATTGACATTTGGCGGAGCCTCCTGTTACACCCATAGTGCCTGTATTAGGCAAGGCTCATAAGGCAAACCCACATCCATTTGTATCACAAAGGATGAGGAAGTAAGAGTGATGCTACTCAACACTGGACGCCTAGACCCAAGGATGCACGCACCCAAAACCCTACCTAGCATTCTGGACATCGATATCTGTGCAGTAACATGAACCTGTTTCAGGTTTCACAGGAGCACACCAGTACTACCACGTTATAGCTGTTACCATTCTTGTCGGCCACAACACTTGAACAAGGGAGGGGAGTATCAGTATTCAATGCAGATTCCAACGCCTCCACATTGGTGGCACAGTACAACATAGGTGTTAGGCCATTGAGTACAGAAGACGAGTTGGGGACCTGGGAAGAAACATGGTAGCGGTCTGTCATTTGTCTACCACATGGCCAACGTGGATTGACAGACATGTTATATAGCCCAGCTAATCATGACTGATTCACATGTATGGCAGGGGAGGTCATTGTGCCTCTGTACTCATCCATCATCAGGCCTATAATTGCGCATAATGCACCTTTTGGGATGTACCTAACCAGACACCTACAGCAACTGGTACAGGACAACAGTACATCATCAAGGGGATGCAATGGCTCACACAGATGTCATATGCTGCCCAGGTAAAGTGAATCCAGCTGGACTCAGTGGCATACTGCCTGTTCAGAGGCAATCTGTGCATGCCATATACAGCCATGTCCTACCTAGCAGTAATGAACGTGATGCACCTCAGGCAATCAGAGTCCCATACAGCCACATGCTCAGGAGAGCTGGACCTCAGCACTGACATACATGGACATGCTGGAGGGGCATATTCCTAACCGAGAGGCTCCCTTCACTCTGTAATGAGCTCACACTACTGGTTAGGCAGAGTCCTCATTGACTCTCTTCCATAGGAATCTGGATGAGTGGATGGAGATCATAGTTGTACCCCAGGTATCACTTCTATGTCGCTGTTAGACAGAGGCAAAGTATACTAAAGTCGGACAAGGGCATAGCAGCATAACTTGTGATTGGGTGGCAAAGACAAACACATTCTACTAGGGCTTACCAATGCCCTAGGGCAAATAGCCTAGTATGAACCTATGAACTGTTCATTCTCAACTGTTCGAGCTCATTACAGAGTGAAGGGAGCCTCTCAGTTAGAATTTGCCCTCCAGCATGTCCATGTATGTTCTATTCAGTCGCCACCGCTTGCTCAGAGGTGACCTTTGCCCAACATACAAGGCCATGTCAAACCCAGATTTGATGAATATGCTTCACCTAAAAACCTAGATCCATCAGAGCCACAAGGGCGGAGACTTAAACCTCGACACGGCTATTAATAGGACATGCTGGAGGGATAGATTCATCACCCAAAGACTCCTATGCTGTGGAACAAAATCACGGTATATGTGAGGCAGAGCACCGCTGGCCTTGTTCAAGAGAAATCTTGACCAATGGATGGGAGATCGCAGATATACCCCAGGGATTACCTCCGTGTCACTGCTCGACAGAGGCACAGCAAAATAATGGGTATGGTTCCCCATACTAAAGGGGTGGCGAAGCCACAAAACGATGGGCTAGGCTTGTAAATGCCCTCGGCAGATAGCCTAGTATGAACCTATGAACATGTGTGTACTGCTATAGTACATCTGCCATATGTTGCATGTGTGTGTGTTGTGGGGATGCACAGGTAATGGCCAGATACTTCTGCACAGGTGACACGCCTGACACATTCTGGGTGTTCATCCATACATACTGGATGTGTGCTGCCATCCAACCCTGTGATGTGGACACACATTACTCAGCCTGGATATACATATCTGAACAACACCACAAGCACAGTACACTACCTTGCTATGTATGCATGTTATTACACAGTTATTCAGTAGTTATGACAGTGATGCTATCCATGCAGCCCACTGGGCCAGTGGAAGCCACAACACACACCGCCAGCACCTTTGCATATGCTTACCACAGACATCCCACATACTGCATGTACTGTGCACACAGTTATCTAACCCAGAACAACTGCACACCACTTATTAATCCTGTCCAGTGGACTACAGATACAGGCATATTGTATAACAATAGTAGGAGGCTACTGCAGCACAGGGCAGATTCACATGACGGAAGGCATCTGTTGTCTGCAGTGTTAAGATGCTTCACATTCACCAAATGCACAGATATTGCCAACATTGTTGCAGACAGTTTAGGTGCAGATACCCCCCTCATTGTCCCACACACGTGTTATTAGTTATCCCAGATGACTGTAACCTCTCTATGCTCTCACATGTCCAGGTGAGAGCCACCTCATCATTGCAGAACACATATCATCACTGTTACGAAATGGTATCCCTGGATGTGTGCTACATTCACCCCTGGAGGACATAGCACCACATGACAGACTGATATTAATCCCTGGCCATACTACAGGATATGTACCTGAACAGTGCCATACATACACAGTGGTCCCACACCAATGAGGAGGAACCTCTACTGACCCTGGGAACTACTGCATCATATGCACAACTGGCCTTGTGTTCTAAGCTATGGAAGTGTTAGTTATGGCCCACATGTACAACAATATTACATATGTTTATATTTCATGACTATGTACACACAACCTATCTCATGGACATACCTATAGATAGTGAACTATGATACATTTGCAGGTGTCACAGTATACACAGGATTAACCTGCTACTTTGCATTACCTGTGTTTGTGGCAGCTGTTGGTGTGTCACTGGTGCTGCTTGAAGTTTGCTGCTGCTGCTGCTGCTGGCTGTCTTTATTTCTGTTTTGTTCTCTCTCTGTCTCTCTCTTTCTCTGTCGGTTTTGTGCAATGAATGTATTGCATGAGTGTAGTGTGGGTACTCATTGCTTTTGTAGGTATCTGCATAGGTCCATGTGATGGCCTCTGCACCAATTGTAAGGCAGCATTTGCTAATTGCATGCAGCTGGGTGTGTACTGATTGCATGTCTCACTGTGATTTCAGGACACTGCTATAAAAGGGTATGTGAGATAGGCGCTGCCCTTTCAGATTGTAGGGCGTGGACCATGCTGGTATGCTGTTGACAGTGTTTTGTGAGTGTGAAGGTTAGTACATCTACCATGCTTCATGCTGTGTTGTAGATTCAGGTTGCTGCATTTATCTTGCCTGTTCCCTATAGTGAGTGTGTATGCATACTGACACCTACAACTATATGTCATATGTATTGCTATATAAATATATATATATATATATATATATCTGTGTACATATACATACTTTCATATATGTACATTAGTTGACATTATTGGGTACAAGCTAACAATTAGCAGGGCTGTTTCTGTTAACACTACACTAGTATGGGAACCCAGTAATTGGGACTATAAAAGTCTGCATGACATGCTTTGGGTAGTAGACATACTATATTGCCTTTATCTTCATTCATACTATTACGTGTTCCACTTATTTAGCACTATATTCCTGTATGAGAGTCATGGCTTAGTGGTAGGTCATACAGACTAGTGTTACAATGGTCTTGTGGTAGGGCCTACTAGTATGCTCATATTCTGCTTTTGAGTTGAGTATAGGGCCTATCAATCAAAGTGCTGGAGGCACCTTTAAGCAGTTAAAGGGCTTAGTAGGTCTCACAGGAGCCAGGCTGTGTTGCAGATTCTGGTTGCTGCATATATCTTCACTATTTCCTGTAGTGAGTGTGTATGGCTACTGAGACCTACAACTATATTTCATATGTATTAATATATATTTATATATATGTATGTGTAGATATACATACCTTCACATATGTACATTACCTTACATTATTATGTACAAGCTAACAGGTAGCAGGGCTGTTTCTGTTCACACTGAACTAGTATGGGAATCCAGTAATTTGGCCATTAAAACTCTACCTGACATGCTTTGGATAGTACATCTCCTATATTGCCTTTATACTGATTCCTACTATTACATGTTATATTTATTTTAGCACTGTGTTCTTGCAAAGCAGGCATGGCTTAGTGGTAGGTCATACAGACTACTGTTACCAAGGTCCTGGGTTTGAGACTGACAGTGGGAATTTTTTACTTTGCAAACTTTCAAACTGAGTACAGGACTTGTCAATCAAAGTGCTGAGGCCACCTTTAAGCAGTTAGAAGGGTAAGTAGGTCACACAGGGGTCAGGCTGTGTTGCAGATTCAGGTTGCTGCAATTATGTTCACTGTTTCCTGTAGTGAGTGTGTATGGCTACTGAGACCCACGACTATATTTCATATGTATTAATATATATTTATATATATGTATGTGTAGATATACATACCTTCACATATGTACATTACCTTACATTATTATGTACAAGCTAACAGGTAGCAGGGCTGTTTCTGTTCACACTGAACTAGTATGGGAATCCAGTAATTTGGCCATTAAAACCCTACCTGACATGCTTTAGATAGTACATCTCCTATATTGCCTTTATACTGATTCCTACTATTACATGTTATATTTATTTTAGCAGTGTGTTCTTGTAAAGCAGGCATGGCTTAGTGGTAGGTCATACAGACTAATGTTACCAAGGTCCTGGGTTCGAGACTGACAGTGGGAATTTATTTTTCTTAGCAAACTTTCAAACTGAGTACAGGACCTGTCAATCAAAGTGCCATAAAGGCACTTTTAAGCACTTTAAACCAGGTCTGCGCTGCTTATGCTGAGCTCACGTGACAAGACTGGCGGTGAGCTCCGCTAACACAAGCGCACACCCGCTTAATTTCTTTGAAAGAAAAGAAAAAGGGGTGACAGGAAAGTGGTGAAAAGGGGTCACAAAGAGGGTAAGACAGTAGGGAAACAAGCGTGGGATTTGCAGGAGGGATGTAGGTAAGGCCCATAGATGCCCATGTCTTTGGCAGCAACAGCTGTGCATTTCCATGTATTTTGGTGAGACATTAGAAACCTTTCACCCCTGAGAGAGGTGTCAGGACAACATTAATAGTTGTTGTAGAGCCAATTGTAATTAACTGTTTCAATGTCAAGCAGACATGTGTGCGACATGGACAGCTATGTATGGGGCGTAATTTTTGTGGGTACAGAGTGCCCTTTTTTTTTTTTTTTTCAGGTGAGAGTGGTATGTCAGGTGAAGGAAGTCGGTATAGCTGGGGAGGTAGGTTGGGTAGGTTAACAGACAAGACAGACAAGACGATACAGGGCGTGTATGACACACGTGGGGGTTACACAATTGACGGGACGGAGGTTGGGATTTAAGATGCATGAGCCCACAGATGGCAACAGTGGAACTGATATCCCCACCCATAGGCAGTTGCCACTGTTCCTTCACAGCCCAGGACGGGCTGTGCTGGGGCTGTGTAGGCGGGCAACGGCCGGGGCCGTTAGCTGTGCCACACGAGCCTCGAGCTGGCGAGGGGCCCAAGAACAGTGTCTTGGATCTCCTTCGCACCACAGACCGGACACATGGAGGGTGAGTGGACGAACCCTCCGCCACACTTGCAGAGGGGACGGGCCCCATCCCCTGCAGCGCTTCCACCCAAGGTGGCACAGGGCCACCGGAGGGGGTCCGCCTGGGCACTAGTGCCAGGTGCAGTCACCAGCTGAGGTGGGAGAGGTGGGTCCGCTGGGACCTGCCTTCAAAAACGCTCTAGGTTTGTGAGTAGTTATGTTAGTTTGGGTTAGTGGCATTGTATTCCATTCAGATTAGTTGTAACAGCATGCATTGGTATTCCCATCAAACAAACACCCAGATATTAACACCATTGAACAAGGGCATATCAATATCACATGCATTATTTGAACAGAAATACACAGTCAAACAACATGCAGGGTTGATTAATGGCAACAGGCCATCAGATTTGCAGGTATGAACAGGGCACATGCACGAACAGACATGCATATATTTTTGAAACGGACAAATGTCCATGATTAATGAAATGTTCACATACCATTATTTAGTGGGTGTTGTTATATGGAATTATAGGGTTGGGCGGAGATAGAAAGTGATGACACATTCATATGTTACACATTGATTTACATTTATAATAGGTACACAATTAAGTTGAGGCTGATGTTTCAAAATAAATTTTATTTGACTGTCAAGCTACACCTGTTACAAATACATCACTATCCTACTTATTTTGAATCTGATCAGATACATCATCCTGCTACACTTTGATGACAGGACAGGGGACAACTATGGTTGTTTAGTCTGTCAGATAATCATTCATTCTATCTGCAAATTGTTTACTGTGATCACCATATACAGCATTTGGCTAGACATTCCAGATTCTGACACACTGAAATCAGTTTGGTATATTAAGTTGTACTTCCCACATGCATTTAGTTCTGTAGAAACACACTGGGGCTAATATATTCCGGGTTATTACTACTTTATTTATTCATACATGACCCTTTCTGTCAGTCTCACACTTCCTGCAAATTCACAGTTCAGGTTGCTACTTCAGGCTTTGTTCACATGTTAGACTAGTGGTGATTCAAACACTTTCCAACAGCCTCACTTCTGTCATGATTCAGCATTTCAACAGGGATATATCTCACATGTGACTACCTCAGATTCTGAAGCTGTACTCTTGAGACTACTGCAGGTTACACTATATTTAATTAATGGTGGGACATCTGTATGACAGCACTGTTTAATTCTATCAATTATATTTCCAGTTACACTTGCATACTGATGAACTTGTTGCAGCCATACCTGCAGACTTTCAAATCTTGCTTGCACATTATATTACTTTAATCAATACACTGCAGTGTTCTGATACATGCTACAGTATAATATTTATTTACAAGTACTGGGTGGGGTTACTAACCTGCACGGTGGCGCATCCGCACCAGCCTACGGGCATGCATCTCGCGATTCATAGAGCGGACACCTGCAGCTGTAATACAAAAGAAGTAATATTGACTACACATCTCCATGGTATCAGCTAGTTGAAATCCTTACATACATAAGTAAAATGTAACTTACTCAGTAGTGGGCGCTGGGCATATCCCGGCCTCCTGGATCCATTCCCACAACTGGTCTTGGTTGCGTCCTTTCAAGTCCGCATGGTGGTGACGGACCTGCTCACCAGTGCGTGGAATGCCAGTAGCACTGGTCAGATCACGAGCCAACTGGTCCCATGCCTCTGCCCTATATGCTCCCCATGAGACCTGGCCCTGCATGAGTTGGGCCTCGTGATGATGGACAAGGAGCCAGACCATGTATCTGGACTCCTCAATGCCCCAACGCTGTGCTCGAAAGCAACGTCCCTCACCTACTCCACTCATTCTGACTGCAGCTCTGATCTACAATCGTTTCTGCTGTGTATTCCCGCCTATGGGGCTTATATATGCCGATTTTCCCCGCACATTTCTCTGATTGGCCGTTTTGGAATTGTATCTACTTCACTGAAAATGCTTTATCATGCTCCATTCTGGATTTTATCCCATATATATGCTATTTCTGCATTTCTAGGTATTGCTGTCATGGCTTAGTGGTTTAGTACCTTGACTCTAGTGCATGGTATCCTGGGTTCGAATCTGGCAACTGATTTTTGATTTTCCTGACAGAAATGAGTTGAGACCTGTCAATCAAACATGCCAAAAGCACTTTTAAGCACTTAAACCAGGTCTGCGCCGCTTGCGCTGAGCTAACGCATGCACTGGCAGTTAGCTTGTGGGAGCCACAAACGGTGTGCGCTGGGATAAACCTTAATTGGCTAGTGACACACATGTTCAGCTACACAGCTAGTTGCAAACAGTTTCGCCTGTTAAACCATGGACAGCTATGTATGGGGCGTAATTTTTGTGGGTACAGAGTGCCCTTTTTTTTTTTTTTTCAGGTGAGAGTGGTATGTCAGGTGAAGGAAGTCGGTATAGCTGGGGAGGTAGGTTGGGTAGGTTAACATACAAGACAGACAAGACGTATACAGGGCCGGTGTATGACACACGTGGGGGGGTTACACAATTGACGGGGACGGAGGTTGGGATTTCCAAGATGCATGAGCCCACAGATGGCAACAGTGGAACTGATATCCCCACCCATAGGCAGTTGCCACTGTTCCTTCACAGCCCAGGACGGGGCTGTGCTGGGGGCTGTGTAGGCGGGGCAATGGCCGGGGCAGTTAGCTGTGCCACACGAGCCTCGAGCTGGCGTAGGGGCCCAAGAACAGTGTCTTGGATCTCCCTTCGCACCACAGACCGGACACCGCGGAGGGTGAGTGGGCGAACCCCTCCGGCCACACTTGCAGAGGGGACGGGCCCCATCCCTGCAGCGCTTCCACCCGAAGGTGGCACAGGGCCACCGGAGGGTCCGCCTGGGCACCAGTGCCAGGTGCAGTCACCAGCTGAGGTGGGAGAGGTGGGTCCGCTGGGACCTGCCTTCCCAAGCGTTCTAGGTTTGTGAGTAGTTATGTTAGTTTGGGTTAGTGGCATTGTATTCCATTCAGATTAGTTGTAACAGCATGCATTGGTATTCCCATCAGACAAACACCCAGATATTAACACCATTGAACAAGGGGCATATCAATATCACATGCATTATTTGAACAGAAATACACAGTCAGACAACATGCAGGGTTGATTAATGGCAACAGGCCATCAGATTTGCAGGTATGAACAGGGCACATGCACGAACAGACATGCATATATTTTTGAAATGGACAAATGCCCATGATTAATGAAATGTTCACATACCATTATTTAGTGGGTGTTGTTATATGGAATTATAGGGTTGGGCGGAGATAGAAAGTGATAACACATTCATATGTTACACATTGATTTACATTTATAATAGGTACACAATTAAGTTGAGGCTGATGTTTCAAAATAAATTTTATTTGACTGTCAAGCTACACCTGTTACAAATAAATCACTATCCTACTTATTTTGAATCTGATCAGATACATCATCCTGCTACACTTTGATGACAGGACAGGGGACAACTATGGCTGTTTAGTCTGTCAGATAATCATTCATTCTATCTGCAAATTGTTTACTGTGATCACCATATACAGCATTTGGCTAGACATTCCAGATTCTGACACACTGAAATCAGTTTGGTATATTAAGTTGTACTTCCCACATGCATTTAGTTCTGTAGAAACACACTGGGGCTAATATATTCCGGGGTTATTACTACTTTATTTATTCATACATGACCCTTTCTGTCAGTCTCACACTTCTTGCAAATTCACAGTTCAGGTTGCTACTTCTAGGCTTTGTTCACATGTTAGACTAGTGGTGATTCAAACACTTTCCAACAGCCTCACTTCTGTCATGATTCAGCATTTCAACAGGGATATATCTCACATGTGACTACCTCAGATTCTGAAGCTGTACTCTTGAGACTACTGCAGGTTACACTATATTTAATTAATGGTGGGACATCTGTATGACAGCACTGTTTAATTCTATCAATTATATTTCCAGTTACACTTGCATACTGATGAACTTGTTGCAGCCATACCTGCAGACTTTCAAATCTTGCTTGCACATTATATTACTTTTAATCAATACACTGCAGTGTTCTGATACATGCTACAGTATAATATTTATTTACAAGTACTGGGTGGGGTTACTAACCTGCACGGTGGCGCATCCGCACCAGCCTACGGGCATGCATCTCGCGATTCATAGAGCGGACACCTGCAGCTGTAATACAAAAGAAGTAATATTGGACTACACATCTCCATGGTATCAGCTAGTTGAAATCCTTACATACATAAGTAAAATGTAACTTACTCAGTAGTGGGGCGTTGGGCATATCCCGGGCCTCCTGGATCCATTCGGACAACTGGTCTTGCGTCGTTTCAAGTCCGCATGGTGGTGACGGACCTGCTCACCAGTGCGTGGAATGCCAGTAGCACTGGTCAGATCACGAGCCAACTGGTCCCATGCCTCTGCCCTATATGCTCCCCATGAGACCTGGCCCTGCATGAGTTGGGCCTCGTGATGGTGGACAAGGAGCCAGACCATGTATCTGGACTCCTCAATGCCCCAACGCTGTGCTCGAAAGCAACGTCCCTCACCTACTCCACTCATTCTGACTGCAGCTCTGATCTACAATCGTTTCTGCTGTGTATTCCCGCCTATGGGGCTTATATATGCCGATTTTCCCGCACATTTCTCTGGCCGTTTTGGAATTGTATCTACTTCACTGAAAATGCTTTATCATGCTCCATTCTGGATTTTATCCCATATATATGCTATTTCTGCATTTCTAGGTATTGCTGTCATGGCTTAGTGGTTTAGTACCTTGACTCTAGTGCATGGTATCCTGGGTTCGAATCTGGCAACTGATTTTTGATTTTCCTGACAGAAATGAGTTGAGACTTGTCAATCAAACATGCCAAAAGCACTTTTAAGCACTTAAAACCAGGTCTGCGCTTTGCTGAGCTAACGATGCACTGGCAGTTAGCTTGTGGGAGCGCGCAAACGGTGTGCGCTGGGATAAACCTTAATTGGCTAGTGACACACATGTTCAGCTAAGCACAGCTAGTTGCAAACAGTTTCGCTCTGTTAAACCGATGCCTAGCAACAGGCACGCAGTTTGCAGCTTTTAAACACTACTCAGCTACGGGCACTCCGTCTCACAGCAGCTTACCTATCAGTACATTTCTGACTATTTTTGTTATTGTGTTACTTCAGAATATATGCTCCGTTTCATTCCATTTTACAAAAGGGAATACATTTACATGTGTACAATACTGTCAGGGGCTTTTAGTGCTTATTTACAAAAAAAAAAAAAGGTTGTTGTGGGGCTCGAACCCTGCCTGCCTACTCTTAGGCCGGCAACTCTACCGCTAAGCTATTACTTCTTGGCTTACTTTGCATATTTAGTTCTTATATCCTTTTCCACTGATTGCTAACTGTGATTGCGCTTAGTAGCACACCACAAGACACACAGTAGCAAACATTTACGGGGTTTTTAAAAAAAAAAAGGTTTTAATTTAATTTTATTACATCTCTTCACTTTATACAGTGATGGTCTATCGGGGCATGTGTTGTGTAGTGTGTTTATGCACATTTCCATGGCCTCTCTCGTGGCTGTTTACTTTCAGCCATTCTAGTCTTCCGGGGGCGTGTCCGCTTGCAGGGCTTAGCCTACAGACACGCCCCCTACTCTCTTACACGGACCGTGTAAGAGTTACTAGTGTGATTCAGCATGCCTTATGCACCTCATGCATATGCATGACATGCTGACATCACACAGTTTCACTGCAGCCTCCGTGTAAGAGTTATAACTCTTACACGGAGGCTTCCTGAATCTGGCCCACTGTTTATCCTGCTTTCAGGGCTATGGCCACTTGTATGATTTTAAGGGGGTTTGGTTGCATTCTTAGAACCTTCCAGATGACAAAAATGAGATTTTAAATTCACCATTGGATAGAGATTTAGTGTTTGGCCCCTCTGCTGCAGAGGTTATCAAAAAGTCTAATGAAAGGGGCAAAGCTGATCCAGGGAATCTCTAAGATTTTTCATCCCTCTTTTTTTCTAAAGTGTCAAGTGATTTCTTTTCTCCACATCCAATTTATGCAAAAAAATGAATAAAATAATGAATAAAAAGTCTTAGCAGAATTCAGGCAAACACATCTAAGAATTGGCCAGGAGGTCCAAAAAGTATCAAACCTCCCAAAACCAAGGACACTTCAACAAGTTTGTGAACCCCCCCCCCCCAATCCTCTTTCTCTTCCAGAAATTTTAAAATCTCTATTTTTCTGCTTGGCAACAGATTGGTTCAGACAAATGGGTCCTGAAAATCATTCATCAGGGTTACAGATGGCAGTGGGAGGAAATTCCTCCTTTCCTGGAGGGGGGGGGGTCTTTCCTCATCCTGCAGATCAGACTTTTTTTGTTTCCTCCTATTCTTCATCACATGCTGTCCTAAGGAGTGACATAACTGGATGTCCTTCTGTATTACTGTTGCAGTATTCTTAACTTTAGGGATCTTCTGCCAAGGATAGCCCAATGTCTGGCCAGTACACCAAAGCCTTTTAGATCTTTTATGCACTGTATTTCACAGGTATGCTGCACTCACAGACCGCAGTTAACCAGAACTATGATGCAGCCCAAATGGCATCATCCCTTGTAGGTCTGAACACCCTTTGCTGTGAGTACCTAGCCATTAGACAAGTGCCTCATTGGGATATTTTTTCTTTTTATTGTTGGTCTTGTTTTCCTTTGGTTACCTGGAGTTCATGTCATTCAAGAAGGGAAAATGTCAGTGTGGGAGGCAGATTCCCCATAATAATTGTCACGAGCAGTGTTTCTTCTGTTTGGGTTCTTCTCACGACCATACCTTCTGTAGTATTTGTAAGGTGTTTGTGCATAAAACTCTTAGAAGTTGGTTGTCTTCCCTGACCATCTGTCTTGAGAACCAGAGGCTTAAACGTTTAGCCCAGGGTAGCATAGTGGAATTGATTAACCCCAAAGTACTCCTTTTAAGCAAGAAGAAGGCCAAGAAATCTCGGCCGGATTCTTTAGCTGTCAAGCCTCCACCGGATGATTCTGTAGAAGCTTGTGATGGCTCTGTAGGCTGTGTCTGCTCCTGACATCAAGGGAAAACAGCGGATGATTCTACGGAATCCCTCTAGGATCCTCCAAGATGCTCTGGTCAGGGAAGAGGTTCGATGTACTCTTACTGAATCCTGTCAGGGTTCAGAACCCCTGGTATTAGAGCGGACTTCCCTATCAAGAAAAGACAGAAGACTCTTCTGTATATCCCAAGGACCCTCAAAGGGAATGGCAGGAGTTTACTCTGGCCCTGTTTAATGCCTTAATGGTTCTGAAACCTCCCCAAGGGGTTTCTGTGCCTACCCTCCCTTGGACTTCTTCCAAAAGGCTTAGGGAGCCTGATCCCTTGGATGGGGCTTCAGAGTTTGATGGAGGGTCCTTTTCTTACCCTTCCCAGATGCCTTTCCCTTTGACTTAGGGCTGTTATGAAGAGGAGTCCATTAGTCCTGAGACTCTTTTTTGAGGAAGTGTCTTTTGGGAACACAGTAGCCAGAATGATGGAATACTTAAGTGCGATTCTTCTCCGGTGTCTGATACCCAAAAGTGGTATTATGAGTTGCTTCAGGTGGACACTGCTAAACCTTCTATAGTATCTTCTGTGTTGGCTACATTGTTGGACACCTTTATAGCTGCCTCTAAGACCCTTATTCTGAGTACCCTGCTCCAGGGAAACCTGACAGGTTCTATAAGGTTCTTGAGGATTGTCATTTCCTAATTAAATGTCCTCCCGAAGATCCTGCTGTGGTGTCATTTTCCTCTGACAAGCCTTCTAAACTTTTGCCGTCTACTCTCTGGATAAAGGATAGTAGGGACATGGAGAGAATTAGAGAGAATGTCTATACTGCTTCCACTACTTCCTTTATGGCCATCAATTACCAAACCCATATGACCAGATATGCTCTGGCCTTGATTGCCCAGGCTTGTCAGGTTATTTATGACCTCCCTGATTCTGAAGCAAAGACTTTTGCTCTCTTTATTTTGGGTTCCAACTTTCAGGTGACTCACCACTGTTAAGTGCACCTGTGATGCCCCTGCTGCCTTTGGGTCTGTCATAAGGTGTTACTCTTGGCTTTTCCTGCAGTTGTTACCTAAAAACATTAAGGCCAAGTTGCTGAATGCTCCTTTAGATAATAAATTTTTTTTGGGACTGCTGCTGCTGTGTTTAAGTCTCTTCAAGAAAAATTAAAGCTTAGCAGGACCATAAACATATTTTTGTGTCCCCTATCCTTGAGTTCCAGAGGAACTATCCTACTGGGTCTGTTTGTGTTCCTTGTCAGGCCTCTAAAGGCAGAAAGGTGGTAGATGAGCTCCTCCTGCTAAGTCTTCTCAGGCGCTTGTGGCTCAGAAGCCTCCTTTATCCAACAAGTCTGCTTCTCTTTGACACTACCCCCCCCAGCTCTTCCTCAGTCTTCCAAACTTGGCAACTCAGCATCTCAGATTCTTGGGTTCTGTTCATCATCCGTCAGGGTTACTTTGTGCTTTGGAAGTCCCTCCCTCCTTTTTCAGGGATTCCTCAGCCTCCTCAAGAGTAACTTCCGTATTTCTCAGAAGTTCTTGGGTCCCTGGTGAACCAGGGAACTATTTAGTCTGTGCCTCCTTCCCAAATAGAAAAAAAGATTTTACTCCAGAATGTTCCTAGTTCATCAAAAGGTGGTCTCTCTTGGAGGCCTGTTCGTGATCTCTCCATGCTCAGCACCTTTCTCAAGGTTTTCTCTTTTGAATGCTTTCTGTTCAAACCCTGTTTTCTCTGTTGCTGCCCTTTGATCTGATGAATACTTACCTTTATATTCCTATTCATCCTATTTTCAGGAAGTTTAGTACTTTGCTGATGCCCCAAGGGTATTCACAAAATGTCTAGCTCCTGTAATTGCATTTTGCAGGCTCCAAAGCATTGATATTTTTTTCTTATTTAGACTACTGTTGATTCAGGCACCTTCTCCTAGTTTCCCTGTTACAGGCTCTAGAGTTCACCATATCTCTGGGTTTCAGTTCACTCTCAACCTTCAGATGTCTGTCCTCACTCCCTCTCAGGATTATGTCCATCTGGGCTACAGGATTCAGACATTGCTAATGTTTGCCTCTCTTCCCCTTCCAAAGGATTGTCCTTGACAGCCTTCTTTTGGTATCTTCTCCCTCTGCTTGCCATTCCAGCCAGAGAGTTTCTTCAAGCCCTGAGATGCTCCCTCTTTCCAGACTGCATATGCAGAAACTACAGTGGTACCTCAAGTCAGTTTGACTTCAGCATGCCACTCTGTGGGTTTCAGAGTGCTTCTCCTTCCTTGTTCCAAGCGGTAATTTAAGTGGTGGATTCAGCAACTTACTCTCAACCCAGGCCTGCCCTTTCAACCTCCGGTTCCTTCTCAAGAACTATTTACCTGACTCATCTAACAGGGGCTGGGTGTCTTCCTGTGGTTCCCTGAAAGTTCAAGGTCTCTGCCCACTCCATCAGAAGTTGGACCATATCAACATCGAAGAGCTGAGAGCTCTGATTTTAGCCCTTCAGGCTTTTCACCCCATGCTGTCTCCAAGCTCTCTGAAGGTTTACACAGACAACACCACAATGATATGGTATGTCAACAAGCAGGAGGGCGCAAAGTCTTTCCTTCTTTGCAGGCTTGGCTCTTCAAGCCTGGAATCTGGCTATCAGTTATCCGCTAACTCTACAGAAAGTATATATTCCTTCAGAACACAGTCTAGTAGCAGACTTTTTTTGAGCAGGTCCAAAACACAGGCTCATGAATGGACATTTTACAGAGGCATGTTTTTAAACATAGACCATTGGTGGAGTATTCCTCAGGTGCATCTTTTTGCCTCCTCTCTGAATAGGCAGCTCCCTATTTTCTGTTCCAGAGTGCTATGCCATCTGACATGGAAGACTGATGTCCTTTCCCTTGGAAGGGGATGTTTCCCTCTGCCTTCCCTCCCCTTCCTGTACTTCCAAGAGTTCTGCAGAAAATTCAGCTGGACTCCCTGAAATGTTGCTAGTGACTCCTTTTTGCCTATGACAGCACTGGTTCTCCCTCTTAATGCAGCTAGCCAGGGGCAGTCACTACCTCACTGGTTGGACATCCTCACACAACACAAGGAATCGCTCATCCATCCTCACTTGTCAGCTCTTCAAATGATACTGTGGATGATAGAGTTTTGATCCCTTTTAGACACCTCTTTTTTCTGAAGACATGCTCAGGGTTAGGAGGCAAGAAAACCTGCAACCATAATTTCTTGTCTGTCCAATGCATAAGATTTTTGGTCTGTTGCCATGTTCCTAGCCAGGATGCTTTTTCTGTGGGAGTCATTCTGGTCGTCTCCTATTTGTGTGAATTGCTCCCGTCTGGCTCAGCGTATTCTTCTGTAAAGGCCCATTTGTCATCCATTTCTGCCTGTCTGCCCCTGAATCCTTCTTTAGCTTTTTGATTTGAGGTCAAACACTTTAAGAGTCCTGCATATTAGGTCCTCAAGGAAACCTGTTCCTCCTCCTTAGGTTCATAGGTTGGTACTAGGCTATCTGCCCGAAGGCATTTATAAGCCTAGCTAGAATGTGTTGGCTTTCGCCGCCCCCTTAGATTAGTTCCCTGTGCCTCTGTCCAGCAGAGCCACTGAAGTGATCCCTGAGGTAAACTTTCTGATATTATGTAGTCCAGTCTCACCTACATTCTTATCCGTGGGTTCGGAGCAGAATGTCGGCTCCGACTAGGCCAAAACTTTTCTAGCTCGAAGTCTTTCTATTGACTGGGCTAAGATGGTATCCCATGCTGCACTGCTGTATATCCCCAGATCTCGTTTGCCACTCATGTAGCTCGGACATGGTCTCACTCTTGGCTGTGGCTAATTACCCTTTTTTCTTCATTATTAGAGAATTGGTTGCAAACAAAAAGCTATTTTAATAGCTATTGTCTGTTCTGGTCTTCTATGGTGAAAAATGGTGTGTTTGATCGTTTTTTCTGTGCTAATCCCACTAGCTGTTCCAGTAGGCTAGGCCCGTTTCAGTTGGAGGACCCAGTCTGTCCCTTGCTTCTTTGTGTTATTTCTTTTTACAGGTCTAAAACCGTTTAATTTAGAGGTTTTAGTCTCCCCCCCTGTGTTGTGGCAAAGGATTGTTTTAGTCGGAGATCTTGAGGTTCTCTTGTGTGGTAGTGTTTTTCCCGCCTTGTGACTGTTTTACTGTTGGTACTGTTGTCAGTTATTGTTGGCTTTGGAGCTTTGTTGTAGCTAACTATGTCCAAAGATTCTAAGGAGCACAAATCCTCGGGCTTCAAGAAATGCTCTAGGTGCAGCTATAAGATGTCCATTACCGATGGACATTCTGTCTGTGTGTATTGTCTGGGAGCAGTCCATCTCCAGGAGACGTGCAGTTTCTGTCATGTGTTTAGTCTGAGAGTTCTTCAGGAAAGGAAGAATAAGTTGATTTTGAAGGGACTTCTGAAACCCTCCTTCGAGGAGGGTCTGGAAACTGCTTCCAGCTCCAAGACAAAATCTTCGAAATCTAAAAAGAGATCTCCGGCTCCATCGGTCTCCTTGGAGCCACCAGAGAAAATAGCAAAGTCTGCTTCAACATCCTCGGCTCCATTGTCCTCGGGACCGCAGGAAGTGTCTGTGGTTATGGAACCGGCATCGGCTCCAATCATTTTGGAACCTATTCGGAGCCGATCGCCTAGCATTAGGCCAGCATCACCTCCTCGCAGGTCCCCTTCGGAGAGGATCTCCCTCTCTATTCTCTAAATCCTCCAGGACCTTATCAGATGTGGATGTCAATAAAGTGGTGCAGAGACTCCTTCAGTCACCGGTTTTGGCAAAATTGTTCTTGGCTCCGACCCAGTTGGCTCCAGAGCCCATCCTTCAACCTGCTTTGATACTTCCTCCTCCGAGCATATCTCAGCTTTTGGAGCTGGAGTGCTCGGCTCCGTGTGATGTCCCTAGGTCAATTCCGACAGCCCCTCCTGGCTTATCTGTGCCGACGTCCGCTCCAACCCCGTCGGCGCCGTCCACAGGATTCAGGACTCAGGATTTTTCGGTCGTACCCGAGGGAGAGGCTTCGGGACACCTATTGGTTCCTAGTCTCCCTCTTGGTGCTTCGGCGTGGGGAAGTCTGACTCCTGTCGTGGCTTCAGAGGCTGGTCGCTCCTCGGACTCAGGGGGACCGGCCTTCGAGGCCATGCAGAGTGCGCTGGCCAGGTCGTCTGCGGCATCATGCGGGTCACTCACTCTGTCCCCTATTACACCGGTGCAGGTCTCTGATCGCCATCTATCTCTAGACAGCGGAGCCCCAAGGCCTCAGGGTACCCCCATGAGTGGTCCCCATATTTCTGAGGGCCCCTCAGAGTCCTTGCCTGAAGAGCCACCCAGAAAGAAGACGTGCAAGAGGAAGCACATAGATTCCCAGGATGAGTCTCTCACATCAGACACCGACCTCGAGGAATCGTAGGGGTCCCCCAAGTCATCCTCTGAGGATGTTTCTTTCTCCGACATCCTAGAGATTTTGAAACAAAGAAATGACTGGCCATCCAAAGCCCCCTTCGAGGAGGACTCTGTCTTCCTGAAGGCCTTTGGTGCTCAGCCCTCTGCCTCCTGGGTATCTCCACTCTTCGATGAGCTTCTGGATTTGGTCTGTCGAAGGGTGTGGGAAACCCCTAACTCTGTGGAACCAGTCCCCAGGAGACCCAATAAATTTTTGTCTGCTCCTTTTGGTAAGGAATTTCTGTCCAAGGGAGTCCCTGTGGATGCCATGGTGGTGGCAGCGACCACTCAGAAGGAATTAGCCGAGACTACTTCTACTGTTCATCCTCCTAACAAGGAGTCTAGGACCATGGACTAGTACAGGAAGCGTACCCTTTCTTCAGCGACCTTTACCATATGGTCACTGAATTATTTATCTCACTTTACATGGCTCCAGAGAGATCTCCTCAAGGAGCTTGGAGATATTCTCATGGGTAACGTTTCTGAGGCGGTGACCCAGATGGTTAACGCTCAGATGTCTACCCTCAATTCCATCGTTAACTCCTCCATGAGGCTGATCTCATATGCAGCCGATGGAGCGAGTAGGGCAGCGAGTTCAGGAGTTGCTCTTAGGAGACAGGCCTGGATGCGCCTTTCTCATTTCGCGGAGGCCTTCAAGTCTTCATTCATCGACGCCCCTTTCGATGGTTCCTCTTTGTTCGGAACCAAAGTGAAAGACACCCTCACCAGGTGCGAGCAGGAGGGAAAAACTCTGTCTGCTGTAGGAGTCTGTTTTTGCCTTCCCTCTAGGCTTAATCCCATGGCCCAGAGGGGTGGCAAAATGTGGTTCAAGAAATCACAGAGGTTTTTTCCTGGTGCACAAGGTGAGCCCCCCTCCAGAGGCAAAGGAGGGGGTGGTTATTCAGGGAGACGCCACACTAGAGGCAGAGGAGGCCCCCGTAACTCGAGAGACCGCGATTCCTTTCGTGATTCCCCCTACCGCCGCTCCTGATGGGAGGCCCGACTGTGCGTTTCCGGAGCCAGTCGGGGGTGAAACACATTATACCCGGAGGCCTGGCAACACATCACCCAGGACCAATGGGTTCTACGAATAATTTCCGGAGGATATGTCATCCTCTTCTCGTCAGATCCCCCTCCAGTCAAGAAAATCCCAGATGTTCCACCCAGTCAAAGGGATTACGTATCTTCAGAAGTTTCAAAGCTGCTAGAAAAAGGAGCCATCCAACATGTCCCCTTAGACCAGATCGGATTAGGGACTTAAGATTCTTTTTGGTGCCGAAAAGGACAGGGGACCTGAGACCCATATTAGATCTCAGCCAATTGAATACCCACGTGCAAAAGTCCAAGTTCCGAATGGTCACATTGCAATCTATTCTCCCATTGTTGGGAAAAGAAGTGTGGATGTGCTCCATCGACCTCAAGGATGCTTACTACCACATCAAGATGGACAAGGGCATCCAGAAGTCACCTACGCTTCCGGCTGGGGGCCAGTCATTTTTCGTTTCGAGCTCTGCCCTTTGGTCTCACCACAGCCCCCAGGATGTTTACCAAATGCATGACAGTGGTGACTGCTCACTTGAGACGTCAGGGATTCCAAGTGTTTCCATATCTGGATGACTGGCTCCTTACTGCCACCACCAGGCATCTACTAATTCAGACCAGGAACGCTACTGTAAACCTATGTCAACAGCTGGGCATCACATTGAACTGGGAAAAATCTGCCTTGTTGCCCTCACAGCATGTCACTTTTATAGGCGCAGAACTACACACCACCCTCATGCGGGCGTTTCTACCACAGGAAAGAATCAGAGTCCTACAACAACAAGTTCATGCCTTGCTTCCCCTGAGAAGAGCAAAGGCAAGATGGGTCCTCCAACTATTAGGGACAATAGCTGCGACGATTATGTTAGTCCCTCTGGCAAGGTTGCATATGAGACTCTTTCAGTGGCTACTTTTTGCCCAGTGGTCTTTCCAACGTCTTCCACTTTCTTACCCTATTCTACTCACGGACAGGTGCAAACAGGATCTCAGTTGGTGGCTTTCCACTGACAACCTAAATGCAGGAAAGCCCTTCGTTCCTGCATCCCCGATTGCCACAGTGACCACAGATGCCTCCCAGATGGGGTGGGGGGGGCATTATCTAGGCAGGACAGTCCAAGGCATGTGGCAAGAGCACGAGATGCATCTGCATATCAGTGTCCTGGAGATGAGAGCTGTGTTACTAGCGTTGCAAGCACTTCAGAGTTTTCTTCCTCTCGGGACTATTGCAGTCCACTCAGACAATATGTCAGTGGTGTGGTATCTGAACAAGCAGGGAGGAACCAAGTCCTGTCCCCTTTGCAGAGAGGCCATGCGAGTGTGGCAGTGGGCAGTGTCTTCCCAACATTTTCTGGTGGCAATGCACATTCCGGGGAAGTCCAATGTGATCGCAGACAGGCTAAGCAGAGCTATTCTGATACCTTACGAGTGGCCCCTGAACTGTCAAGTTGCGGAACAGATCTTCCGCAGGTGGAGTCAGCCTTGCTGCGACCTCTTTGCCAGCCCCCTCAATGCCAAATGCAGCAGCTACTTCACATTGATCCCCCTCAGGGGGAGTCACCCAGGGATGCTCTAGTCCACGATTGGCCCTCCAGTCTACTATATGCCTTCCCTCCGGTTCCCTTGCCGTCAAAGGTTATTCAGAAAGCGCAAGCCTTGGGAAGCAGAATGATTCTGATTGCTCCACACTGGCCTCATCAGATTTGGTTCCCCTTTCTCCATCCCTTTCTCATGGACGCTCCTTGGATTCTGGACCCACAACCAGACTTACTGACACACATGTCAGGGCAGCTCCATCCCTCTCTTCAGACCCTCCGGTTGACAGCCTGGCTACTCCACTTCCATCATTCTTTAGGCTTCATCATTTTTCACTGGAGGTGATTCATATTTTATCTTTCTCTCATAAGCCCTCCACCAGGAAGATTTACTACAGTAAATGGAAGAGGTTTTCAATCTGGGCTCATACCCAAAAGATTGACCCTTACACGGCTCCAATTTCGTCTGTACTGGAGTTCTTGTCGATGCTCTTTAACCAGGGTTCAGCGGCCGCAACCATTAAAATCCAATTGGCGGCGATTTCTACCTTTCATGTCGCAAATGAACCTAGTCTGATGGCTCATAGACTCTGTAAGGCTTTTCTGAAGGGCACTCTGTTAATTTGTCCTCCGGTATCGGGACCTGTCATGCCTTGGGATTTAAACTTTGTTCTACAGGCTCTTACTTCATCCCCCTTTGAGCCTGCAGCCACTTGTGATTTAAAATTCTTAACTTGGAAGACTGTCTTTTTAGTAGCCATCACGTCAGCCAGACGAGTTTCAATAAACTCCCTTATTTGATTTTTCATAAGGACAGGGTTTCTCTCAGACCCAACCCTCCCTTTCTTCCCAAAGTGGCGTCAATCAGTAACCTTAATCAGTCTATTGAGTTGCCAGTGTTTTTTCCCCAGTTCTCAAACAAGGCAGAATTTAAATTTCATAAGTTGGATGTACACAGACAATTACGTTTTTATCTGCACAGAACCAAAGACCTCAGAAAATCTGATCAGTTGTTTGTTTCCTTTTCGGAAAACAGACTGGGGTCTCCTGTCTCCAAAGTTACGCTGTCCAGGTGGATCTCCAGTTGCAATTCTTTCATTTATTCCTCAGGGGGTAAAGATTTACCGTTCCCGGTGAAGACTCACTCTACTCTGTCTGTATCTACATCTACAGCCTATCAGGCCAGATTGTCTATGGATGATATTTGTGCTGCAACTACTTGGGCATCTCCTCACACCTTTGTTACTCATTACAAGTTGGATGTGGTATCTAGGGGCAGGTCTTCCTTTGGTTCCACAGTGCTCAGGAGTATTTTCCACTGAGCCTCCCAGGATTTAGGTGCCAGGGATGCTGTCCCACGGGTAAGAGTGTAGGCGAGATTGGACTACATAACATCAAGAAGTTATGTACTCACCATAACGTTCGATGTATGTAGTCCATCTCGCCTCACATTCTTACTTAACCCCCCCTCCTTCCCCCTTCCTGGAGGATCTGGAGGTTAGGTCTGGTTTCAGAGCTCCCTTCATTCTTGGTTTGTTCTTCCTTTCCTTACGTGGTGTTTGTTCTTCCTTTCCTTACGTGTTGTTATGCATGGAGAATGAGTGCTGGTGTTCGCAGCAAACTAGATCTGGGGATATAGAGCAGTGCAGCATGGGATACCATCTTAGCCCAGCCAATAGAAAGACTTTGAGCTAGAAAAGTTTTGGCCGAGTCAGAGCCGACATTTGGCTGCGAACTCACGGGTAAGAATGTGAGTCGAGATGGACTACATACATCGAACGTTATGGTGAGAGTACATAACTTCTTGTTTCCCATCCACTCGTCAAGGTTTCTTTTGAAGAGTGTTCGCGAGGAGCTCTTTCTAATGTAGATTGGGATCTTGTTCCAAAGCATGGGAAGTCTCTGAGACAGGAATCTATCCCTCCAGCACATCCTATTTGTTGTTGTGGTGAGATTTAGATCCCTAGAGCATGTGGCTCAAGGGGATAAGGTTTTCTTTAGGTGGAGCATGTCCATCAATTCTGGGTTGGACATGGCCTTGTATGTCAGGCAGAGATCACCTCCGAGTAGGCAGTATGCAACCGAGTACAACTGAAGTTTCTTCAGTCGAGCTGAGGCCAGTGATCCTCTTGGTGAGGTTCTTCTGTGGTCTTTCCATCTGTTGCAATCCTCTTGGTGAGGTTCTTCTGTGGTCTTTCCATCTGTTGCAGGTGTCTTGTAAAGTACATCCCAAATGAGGTGTTGTACTCTGTGATGGGTCTGATGAGTGATGAGTAGAGGGGCACAATGACCTCCCTTGATCTGGATGCGAACCTTTTTGTGATTAGGTGGGCCACGTAGAAGGATTTTCTAACCACTTTGGCAATGTGATTATCAAAGGTGAGATTACTGTCTACTTGGGTCCCCAGATCCCTTATTACGTCTTCTCTATTTAGGGGACTACCACCTATGTGGTAGTTTGTGGGTACTTTGTTTTTTCCAAAGGGGATGACTGTGCACTTTTTGGCATTTAGCTTGAGGCCATGATTTTGACACCAGGTATCTGTCTCAGTGAGACCCTTTTGGAGGATGTCTGTGTCAGCCGAAGAGTCAATTATAGTCCCTAGTTTGCAGTCGTCTGTGAACTTGTTCAGCTATAGTCCTCTTATGCTTGCCTGTACCTCTGAAAAGTGTATGCCAAACAGGAGGGGTCCCTAGGACTGATCCCTGGGGAACGCCACTTGAAACCGGTTTAGAGTCGGACCTAGCTCCCGCAACTCTCACCATGTGGGTTCTGTCTGTGAGCCAGTTGGCAACCCATCTTGTGACGTAGGGGTTTATGTTCAGGCTGTGAGCTTGTCTATAATACCAGAATGGGGAATCGTGTCAAAGGCCTTAGCGAGGTCTAGGTAGGCTGTGTGTACCACCTTTCCTTCATCTATAGCCTTGATAACTGTCTCAAAGAAGTCCACCAGGTTTAGGAGGCATGATCTGCCCTTAACAAAGCCAAACTGGGTAGGGTCCAGTGTTTGTAGGTTCCCAATGTCTCTGTTAATGAGTTCCATGATGATGCACTCCATAGCCTTGCAGACTAAGCTAGTCAGGCTTATAGGGCGATAGTTCCCGGGGTCTGTTGTGGCTCCACCTTTGTAGAGTGGAATAACCGTTGCTCTGCGCCGCTCTATGGGTATGTAGCCTGTGGAGAGGCTGAGTTTGAGCAGTGTGTTTAGGTGAGGGGTTAGTTCATTTTTGAGCTCGTGTAGGACGCAGCCTGGGACACCATTCAGTCCCATCGATGCTGTGTTTTTAGCTTTGGAGAGGGCTGTTTTAACCTGAGTGTCTGTGTTTTCAGGGACTCTACATTCTTCTGGTATGGTTATGGGCCCTTTTGGGGGTGAGAGGGGGGTGAAGTTTGCGCTGAACCTGTTTGCCAGGATGTTGGCGATATCAGTCGGTTCAGTGAATTGTGTGCCATTCTTCACTAACTCTGAGCGGATCTGAGCATTGCCACTTAGTGACATAGCTAAAGAATGCCTTGTGGTTATCTTTGGAGTCCTTGGCAGTTTTTCTTTCAAAGCTCGCCTTGGATAATTTTATGAGGGATCGTAGTTTCTTGCTGATACTGATCAGTGATGTCTTCCCTTCTTGGGATTTTACTCTCTTCTGTACTAGTTTCCTCCTCCTATTGTATAGCTTGTTTATGGCAGGAGTCCACCAGACTGATTTCTTTTTCTTGGAGAGTGAGTCTTGGTTTTGCTTGGGATGGCATGATCCATGCATTCTTGTAGCTGCCCATAGAATGCATTAGTAAAGGATTTTGCAGCTTGGACAGTGTTATCCTTCAGCATGGGGGCTTTGAAACCTTCCACCTCGGTTTTAAGTAATGTGAAGTTTGCTTTTGAAATGTTTTTCACGGTGATTTTCTTGTCCGGGGGTGGGGGGCAGAATATGGATATCCAAAGTGATTTGTTTATGGTCAGATCTAACTAGCAAGGGGTTGACCTCTGGTGTGGAACACCGGTCGCCCATGTTGGTGATGACCAGGTCCAATATGTTGTCACCTCCGGTGGGAGTGTTGACCAGTTGAACCAGGGCGTTTGAGTTTATAAATTCTAGGAAAAGTTGGGCAAGGGAGTTAGTACTTGAGTAGTTCTCCCAGTTAATGTTTGGGTAATTGAAATCGCCCAATATTAGGGTGTTTGGTAGGACCTTTATGTTTCCCTGTGTTTCCAGAAATGTGGAATGGGGGTCCTGGGACATGGTCGGTGATCTGTAGCAAGCTACAATTTGAATTGCAGTTTGGCTCATTGTTATTTGCACGTGGATGATCTCTGAAGCATCGTGCTGTGCCACTAACCTGGAGGTGTGGGTATCCTTGATGAATATGGATATGCCCCACCTTTTGGATTTCAGTTTGGGTTCTGTGGCCGAAATGTATGGTATGAGTTGTAGCCTGGTAGTGCTGGGGTACTCTCTGGAGCCTTAAACCAGGTTTCTGTTACTGCACATATATCGATTTTCTCCATACTGAGGAGTGCCTAGAGTGTGTGCATTTTGAGGTTTAGACTTCTGGCATTGAATAGCATTACCCTCAGTTTTTTGTTACTTGTGCTATTTACGGCGGTGGGTTTGTCTTTTGAGCCTTGCCTAAAAAAGGCACTATGGTGGTGGCAAGAGCCTTGGCCAATATTCGAAAGCCTAAGGGTGACAGGTGCAAGCCGTCTCTAGCGAAGCAGCACCTTCATTTTGTTTTGGAAAATTTGACCCAGGCTCTTTTTGAGTCTGCAGTTTCAGCTTCTGTGCAACGCTGTACCTTAGATGACTGTCTTGTTGCTTACTCTTACCTCTGCTCGGAGGGTTTCTGAACTTCATACTGGGCTATTCCTCCTTTTTTTTGTTTTTTTCACAGAGACAGCGTATCTCCTTGTACTAATCCTTCTTTTATGTCCAGTGCTGTTAATTTTTTGTCCTTGAATCAGGCATTACAGCTACCTTCCTTTTTCCCTTCTCCACAGTCTGCTAGTGAGAGGGTTCTGCATATCTTGGATTTGCACAGACAGCTCAGGTATTATTTGGATAAAACCAGCACCATTCGTAAGTCTGACCAACTTTTTATTTCTTTTCATCTGAAGACTTTGGGTTTAGCTGTTTCAAAGCAAACCATCTCCTCTTGGATATTTAAGGTCATTTTCTTTTGTTACTCTTTTCATGGCAAGTGTCTGTCTACTTCACTTAAATCTCATTCCACTAGGGCTGTTTCTTCTTCTGATGCTTTCTTCAAGAGTTTAGACACTAATTCCATTCTTGAAGCTTCTACTTGGTCCTCAGTGCATACCTTTACTAAGAATTATAAATTATATATGGTTTCTAGAGCCAGAGCAGGTTTTGATAGGGCTATCCTGCATGAGTTTGTTGAGGGCTGTTCCCAGCCTTCCACCTCCCACTGTTTTTCTTGAACTTTTATACTCCCCCCCCCCCCCTAATTTTAAGACTACTGCAACAGTGATATAGAAGAACATAGTACAGTTATGTAAAATATTACTACAACAGTAGATGTCCTTTTCTTCAGTGATACATTTATCGATCACTCCCTCCATTCCTTTTTTCTTTTGAGTCTTTATTTAGTTACTGTCTGGGCTGAGGGTCTCCCCTTTTCCTTCTGCATTTTCCTCACTTGGATGTGCATAGCTTCCTTTTTTTTTTTTTTTTTTTTTTTTTACCCCTATGGAGACTGTTCTCTACGGGGACAGTTCATTTCTGGGTAACTGTCCGTGCATCATCTTTATGCCCTATATTCTGTGTGAGGAGAGTGTATGTGATATAAGGAGCATACAAGATCTCAAATAATTTGGTATACTGGCTGGACATTGGACTGTCTTTGGCAAGGAGATCCCCAAGGTTAAAAATACTGCAACAATGAAGAGAAGGACCTATATTGTCATGGTAAAGTTTTACACAACTGTACTTTCCTCCTTCCCAGGTGGGGAAAGGGTTTTATTCAAGGATGTTCCTAGTCACAAAGCAAGAAAATGCTTTGAGATCATTTCTGGATCTTTTCCTTCCCAAACCTGTTGTGATACTACCCAAATTCAAAATGATGACACTTTTTACAACCTGCTGCTGCTTTCTGTCTTGAGTTTCCTGGTAACGCTAGACTTAAAAGATGCTTATCACATTCCTATTCATCCAGATCTCCGCCATTTCTTGTGTGTGCGTGTGTGCGTGTGTGTCTGTGTCACATTATTAGTTCTCTGCAATACCCTTTTTGATAATCCACTAGTGTGTCTGTATTTGGTTGAGAAAACTTAAAATGTACTTGGACAAACTTGCTGCATGTGTTTTTAATGTTTAAATTGCACACACACACATTGAAGAAGTCCTTTTATGAATTGAATAATATGGGCTAGTTATACCTGAAGTGCTTTTACTGGCAATTTTCCAGTTGTACAATTGATTTAGTTTTTCTGGTATATCTTTAAAATCTGGCAAGTGTTTATTTACTGCATTGCTCTCTTGCTTAGGTTTCTTAGCTATAAGTCTTAGTTCATTCTGAAGTGTGTTACTTTACCCCCTCACTCTCAAACCTTTCTGAATGTATTATTATAAAATAACTGTCTGTTGTTGCCTTCATGCTTACCCTAGAATCTCTGCTTTTCTCTTTTCCTAGTTGAACTCTACAGTTCCCTACAAAACAGTGTCTACAGGACTGCAATCAGTTTCTCAGCATTTAAGCAGAGTAGGTTGCACACACAAAGCATTTGTTAAGCTTTCACTTACAGTGCTGTGTAATTAAGCAGGTCACCATTTTGGTCAGCCATAGGGCTCTTTTTTTCTACTTGAGTATTTGCCTCCTTCCCCTGTAACTTAAGTAAACTGACTCTTACATTAAGAGCTATAATACTTACCTAATAGCTTTAGGACACCTTAGGAAACCTTGTAAACTGCAATAGCCCCGCTACGTTCGCTCTACGCTCGGGCTCTCTTCACTCCCCTCCCTGCCCCCAATTCTCTCCCGCCCCCAATACCTCTAAATTTATAGTACTATAGCCATTCCCCCACTTTCTAGATGCTATCTGCTTTCATCTGGGTAATTCCTCCCAACCCCATTCTTCTAACTACATTTCAGTAGCGCCTATTTGCTTTCATCTGGCATTCTCCCATCCACCTTCCAGTACCTTTACCTCACCACTCTATCTTCTGGTGTTGCATCCCCAGGTAAAACAGTTCCTTAACTCACTAGCTGAATCACAGATAGTGATATACTCCTCTTTACTACCCCTCTTGTTCGCACCATACCTCCTTACCTTGTATGAAAACCAGTTTCTCACAGGATTTCAGGTCCCAGAAAAGGCCATACTATCACCCCTGCTGTAAATCCTCCCACCTTCAATCATACTTACAGTACCAGATCCTATCCAACATCTTGTTCAGTGTATCAATATCTCAACCCCAGACACATTAGCTCTAGATCCAAATACTACTACAAACTAATAAACAAATTCCTGTAGTTCATCACCAAGTATAGACTCAACCTAATACTTGGTGGTGATATTCACCCCAACCCCGGCCCACCCACTTCAGATGCACATACCCCCTCTACTTGCAATCTAAGCTACAAACCTACAATTAATAGGCCAACTAACTCTCTCCTAGCCTGTCATCTCAATATTAGAAGCATTAATAACAAGGTACATGAATTGCATGCACTTCTGGATGTCCACTCCCCTGAGATTCTCTGTTTATCTGAAACCTGGTTAAAACCTAACACTAAAGACAATGAAGTGTTACCACCTGCGAATAACATACACAAGCTGCCTCGTGCTTTGAGGAAGGGGGGTGGGGTAGCTGCACTCTATAAATCTGAGTTGAATGTCACCATAGATGTAATACAACCACCTCAGCTTAATGACTCGGAGATGTCCTTCAAGAATGCAACTGCAGTCATAACATGTGGGTTGTCCTGCCTCAGGCAGCCCTTGGTCAGCCGGATTCCAAAGTCTGGGTCCGACGTCAGCTGATGTCGCATTTCTCTCCGACGTCAGAGCGGCTGGAGTACATAAGCATCAGCCGACGCCACTTTCTTCAGTCTTTCTTGCCGCTCGGTGCCCGAAGCAGAAGCAGTTCGCAAGTGCCGGTCGGTCAGCTCCTGTATTCTACGATACCAAAGTCATCAAAAAAAAAGCTAAGTACCCCGTTGGGGACCTTTTCTTGCCTCAGCCGATGTCAGAAATTACTGAAAAAGTTAACAATTGTCTTTCTTGTGGTAAACAAATACCTCATAAGGATTTCCACTCTTACTGCCTCCCTTGCCTGGGCCCAGACCACGACGTCTCTGCCTGTGTAGCCTGTGCTCGCTTCAACAAGCGCACTCTCAGGCGCCGGGCGGAGTTCGCTGAAGATTTTTTCGGCGATAATTTTGCTTACACCATGCAGTCGGATCTTCCGACATCGCAAACTCCCAAAAAGCGAAAAGACTGGGACCGACATCCTTGGCCCGCGTCTGCCACCGACTCCACGCCAAAACCTAGCGCGAGTGCCCCGGTTCCCTCTGAGACGGTCTCTCCACCGCTCCGAACCGAAGACACCGCATTACCGACGACTCCGATTCCAGACATTACTCCGCCAGTTATAGATTTTCCTCCGGATACCGAAACCGAGGAAATGCCCGAGACCATTGCTGTAGACAAGGTCACTCCTGCACGTGGAGCTGCCAGGCCCCCTATGGCCGTGTCTATTAAGGCCTACACTAGGGCTAAGGCAGCCAGCAAAACAAAGCATATTACTTCTAAATCTTTACCTCAGCCGACTCCAGAGACACAAATTATGTCCATGGCTGCTGATTTAATTTCCATGATTAGAGGTTCACAGGCCCACCCTGAGAGAGGATCCCAGCCTCCTCCTGAAAAAAGGCCCAGGGTTGAACCCTCTGACCCTACTCCTTCAGATGAAGATTCCGAGGGCTCTGTCCACTCTGATAGCCAGGAAGAGCTCTTCCAGACCTATGAGGACTCGGATGCAGAAGATTCCATCCCCTCGGCCTCCCCTCCTGAGGATATTTCTTTTGGGGAAGTTCTGCACACCATGAGGGAACATTTCAAGTGGCAAGGTCAGGAATACTCTGATTCTAGGAAACGCCTTAGGACTTTCCTTAAGAAGCCTCAGCACAGGCCCTTAGCTATTCCTCCTGTACTTGATGTTCTGGATGATTTGTATTCTGACTCTAGTGCTACCCCTGATTCTCTTCCTCCTGCTCCAGCCAAGCCAGACAGGTATTACAGGGTCCCAGAAACTCATTCCCATTTATTCAGGGCCCATACTGCTGATTTGGAAACTATTTCACAAGGGCCTAAAGGAGTTTCAGCCTCCACCTCAAAAAATCCTTTGCCCTCTAACAGGGAAGCTAGGTCATTAGAGAGATGGGGCAAAAAGGTTTACACATCCACTACCTTATCTATGAGGGCTTTAAATTGCCTTTTTCATATGTTACAATATCAGGATTATCTGTTAGAAGATTTACAAAAAACATTAGCCACTCCTGATCCTTTAGACAGGAAGACTTTGCAGGAAGCTGTACATAACACTCAGCAAGTAAGCAATCACTTCCTGCAGTGTGGATATGATGCACTGGAAGCTTCATGTAGGGCAGCTATGACAGGGGCAGTCATTCGTAGACATGCTTGGTTAAAAGATCAACCTCTACCAGATCATGTAAAAGCAAAACTTCTGGATGCACCTTTGGAAAAGAACAAGCTTTTTGGTGCAAATGCTAAGGATGTGTTAAAGACCATCAAAGAAAAAGCAAAATCAGTTCAGACTGTGAAAGATTTCCTCCAGGTTCAACCCCCCAGATTCAGTAGGAATTGGCCTTCAAAAAACTGGTCCTTTCCTATTCCAGAAAAGTTTCAAAGGGGTAAGACCAGGCGTGGCCGAGGAAGAGGCCAATACAGAGGCCCTTACAGGGGACGCCAATGGCAGCCAGGAAACCAAAGAAGTGACGCAGGGGTTTCACCTGCCCCACAACCACAATCTCAATGACTTTCCTCTACTACCGCCTACCAGGGAACAACTAGAAGCTCCCTTGGGCGGGAAATTATCTCTGTTTGCAGAAAACTGGCACAGACTGACAAAAGACAAATGGATTTTGGACATTATAGACAGAGGGTACAGGTTTCATTTTCATACCTTACCAAGAAAACAAGGCATGCCAAACCTACCACAAAATCAGAGGGCAGAGGCTATCAAGCAAATAATTCTGCTGTCTCGAATGAAAGCAATAGAAAGAGTTCAACAACAAGAACAAGACCAGGGGTTTTACTTAAGACTGTTCCTTGTTCCAAGAAAAGAATCTCAATGGAGACCAATACTGGACTTGTCCGCATTAAACACCTTTCTCATAGTACCAAAGTTCAAAATGCTGACTCTACAGCAACTCCTTCCCATGCTGGGCAAGGGGTCGTGGCTGATTACTCTGGACCTCAAGGAGGCATACCTGCATGTCCCTATCAGACACAGCTGCAGAAGATACCTCAGATTTCTTGCAGGGCCAGAGCATTATCAATTCTCAGCATTGCCATTTGGCTTATCTACTCGGCCCAGAGTATTTACTAAATCCCTGGCTTCACTAAGTGCTCATTGCAGGCTCCAGGGTATACAAATTTACCCGCACCTGGACGACTGCCTCATACAAGCGGACGACAAATTGATGTTGACAAAAAACCTGGATTATGTCATACGATTACTTCAAGCTCTGGGATACACAGTCAACTTCCAAAAGTGAAGACTGCAGCCATCCCAGCAAATAATCTTCTTAGGAGCCAAACTAGACACAGCCTCTCAGATGGCTTACCTGACAGAAGACGAGCAAGAGAAGTTAACTCATTACTTCAAAGGTTTAGCAAAACTCACCCAGATGACTGCAAGGAGATTCCTACAGGCCCTGGGTTACATGGCATCCTGCATTCTCCTGGTTCCATTAGCAAGACTACACATGAGAAAGCTTCAATGGTACCTAAAAAGCATTTGGTCTCAACACAGCAACAACTTGGAGGCAATCATACCACTCATTCCATGCCTACAAAAGGAATTCCTATGGTGGGCCTCGGTGAGCCAGGCAAACACAGGTATGTCATTCAAAAAAACACAGATAACACAGACCATGACTACAGACGCCTCAGACCTTGGATGGGGGGTGCACATGGAAGGCAGGTGTATACAAGGACAATGGTCTCCAAAGGAAACACATCTGCATATAAACCAAAAGGAAATGCTGGCAGTAATGCATGCCATCGAGGCCTTTCAACACCAACTCCAGCAAGGCCATTTAATGATACGGACAGGCAACACCACTGTGATGTGGTACATAAACAAGCAGGGGGGCACCCACTCTTACCCCCTGTGCAGACTGACAATGCAGCTTTGGGAGAAATCACTGAGCCTAAACATCCAGTTACAATCCCAGTTTGTTCCAGGAAAAGACAATGTGTTGGCGGACAGCCTAAGCAGGAATTTCTCAGATCCACATGAGTGGAGGTTACATCCGAAGGCCTTCAGACAACTCACTTCGACATGGGGCAAGCCAGAAGTGGACCTATTTGCCTCTCACCTCAACCATCTTCTACAAAAATTTTGCACAAGGACATACCATCCAAAAGCTTGGAAAATAGATGCCCTCTCATTCAACTGGACCTCCCTAGCAATCTATGCATTCCCACCTCTGCCACTGATGACCTCAGTATTACTAAAGATCAAAGCAGAGAAACCCAAGGGAATCATAATAGCTCCGGACTGGCCAAGACAACACTGGTACCCACTACTACGGAGCATATGTCACTCCAGGAGGTGGGCCCTCCCCCAGTGGCCACTACTTTTGACTCAACACAATTTCGAAACACTGCATCCAAATCTTCAGACACTGCAGCTAACAGCCTGGGAGATCCCATAAATAACTTCAGCTTATCTCTCTCCAAGGAAGTTCAGCGGATACTAACAGAGGCTCGAAGACCATCCACCAGAAAGGTTTACTTAGCAAAGTGGAAAAGATTCAGCAATTGGAATACCAGCAAGGGACATGATGCATCATTGTTGAACATCCCACTCATCTTGGAATATTTGGCTGATATGTTAAACAACGGCCTCTCATATTCTTCCATAAAGATACATGCATCTGCTATTTCAGCTAGATACAACACTGATCCTCCTGTTTTTTCACACCCCTTACTAAGGCAATTCCTCCGGGGAATCAAGAACATTAAGCCACCAAGAATGGCCCCAGTGCCAGCCTGGGACCTCAATTTTGTCTTAGAAAAACTGACTCTACCTCCGTTTGAGCCAGCAGCTTCAGTTGACTTGCAATTTCTCTCATGGAAGACAGCTTTCCTGTTGGCAATTACCTCAGCAAGAAGGGTTTCGGAGCTACAGGCCCTAATGGCAATACCACCCTTTATTATTTTTCATAGAGACAGGGTTTCATTAAGGACCAACCCTACTTTTATGCCAAAGGTGGTATCTAGGGTTTCTTTAAATCAAGCCATTCATCTGCCTGCTTTCTTCCCCAATCCTGGGAATAAGGGGGAAAGACTGTTGCATACCTTGGACATTCACAGACAACTTCGATACTACCTGGACAGAACCAAGGCCAGTAGGAAGTCTGAACAACTTTTTGTAGCTTACGCTCCTGCAGTCCAAGGAAAAGCAATTTCAAAACAGACTATTTCTAAATGGATTGGACATTGCATCAGATTCTGTTATTCCTTTCATGGAAAGACTGTTCCAGCCAATGTCAGACCACATTCCACCAGAGCTACAGCCACCTCTACAGCATTCTTAAGAGGGGTGCCTACCAAGGACATTCTAGAAGCTGCTACATGGAGCTCCCTGCATACATTCTCCAAACACTACAATCTCCCTCTATACTCCAGATCCAGAGCAGGCTTTGCTTCGGCAGTCCTGCAGGGTTTGATTGCCACACCATCTTTTTCCTAGAGCATTCCTCCTCCCCCAGCTAAGCTATGGTATTCTACCCACATGTTATGACTGCAGTTGCATTCTTGAAGGACATAGTACAGTTTTGTACCTACCATAAATGTAGATGTCCGATAGACATGCAACTGCAGTCGGATTTTCCCTCCCCCCATACCCCTCTATGCCTAGGGTCCACTCCTATCCCTGTTACTCTTAGCTGGGAATATTTGTTATGGTGTATTTGTTTTATTGCTCATTTGTTTGTTTGGAATCTGTTTTTGTCTTCCAATTTGATTACAGCCTTCCTTGGAGGGCAGCTGGCATCTGGGGCAAGAAACACTGAAGAAAGTGGCGTCGGCTGATGCTTATGTACTCCAGCCGCTCTAACGTTAGAGAGAAATGCAACATCAGCCGACGTCGGACCCAGACTTTGGAATCCAGCTGACCGAGGGCTGCCTGAGGCAGGACAACCCACATGTTATGACTGCAGTTGCATGTCCATCGGACATCTACATTTATGGTAGGTACAAAACTGTACTATTCTTGCCACCAAATTGCAACTTAATAAAAATAAATGCATTAATATCATCTGTATGTACATTCCCCCAGGTAACAATATATCTACACTTGAAGATATCCTGCACTGGCTATCATGTCATTACCCCCAAGAAACCCTACTACTTGGAGACTTTAACATAGACTGGGGCACCTGTTCCTCAGAATCCCCAACCACCCATATTAACCTGCATGCATTCATATCCACCCCTACCAGGATAGGTAAACCCAACCAAAAAGAAAGCATACTTGACTGGGTACTCATAAATAGTCACCCCCAACTGTACACCTCTGGTACCCTCCTTGATGGCCTAAGCGATCACCTTCTCACATATGTAATTAAGCACAAAGCCATTAATTCCCAACAACCCTTACTCAGAAAGGTTAGAAACAATAAAAACTTTGACCCTGCCAAATTCCAACAAGAACTAAACTCATGTAATTGGTCTATTCTAAAACACCTCCCCTTAGAGGAAGCAGTAGCATACTTTAACAACAAATTCCTTGAGATCCTTGATTTGCTTGCACCTGTTCGTTCGAAGAGAACCAAGGCAAAAACTGCGCCATGGCTTTCTAAAGAGTCTAAACTCAATTACCCTTAGAAACAAAGCATGGGCTTTATGGCGTTTTTTTAAAGACCCCCAAGATCACATTAAATACAGGCAATCCAGGAACAAAACCAAAAAATCAATTTTACAAGACAAAAAACAATACTACTGTAATTTACAGACAGTAAATCAAAATAACTCAGAAGTTTTGGGCAGGTTTAAATAATCTACTACATCCTGGACAAACTTCAACCCCAATCCCTTCTGCTACTATTGATAAAATCCCTGAAGATGTTTCTGACAATTTTAACTGATTCTTTACTGAGACCATTCAAGCCCTAGCTAGCCAACTACCTCCTAGCTCCCCTGGTCCTGAAAGTAGCACCCCTAGAAACCTACTCGCATTCAGCTTCCAACCAGTTGCCACTTCACTTATCTGTATCTTGATCAAAAAATTAAAACCCACTACACTTTCTGCTGATCAACTCCCTTCCGAGTACCTACAAAAATCAGCTGATGCTATTGCTTACCCCGTCTCAATACTAATCAATCGAACCATAGTAGAAGCTAAAATTCCCACAATCTGGAAAATATCCTATGTAATCCCACTTTACAAAGGAGGCAGCTCTACTGAATTCTCCAATTATAGGCCAGTTGCTATATTCTCTCCACTTGCAAAGATTATGGAAAAATGTATTCATAGACAACTCATGCACCACCTAATCCAGAATCACCTTATGGCAGACACTCAGCATGGCTTCCGTCCTCATCACAGCACTATTTCAGCCCTTCTAGCCTTTACCAACACCATAAATGCAACAATAATTATATATCCCCAGCCCTCTTCTTGGATCTTTCCAAGGCATTTGATATGGTTGATCACCAACTTTTAATCCACACCCTGCAAACATTCTGTCTAGATACTAGAGCCCTTCAGTGGTTTCAATCCTACCTGAATGGTCTACAGCAAGCTGTCCTCTGGCAGAACAAACTCTCTAACCTTCTACCTAATGCCCTTGAAGTACCACAAGGCTCTATACTAGGTTCCTTGCTGTTCTCCATCTTCATTAATGACCTTTATACTGTCATCCCAAAAGTCAGCTGTATCCAATATGCTGATGACTCTACTTTGGTTTGCTCAGCCACATCTCCAATAAAGTTATGGTCAGCTACCCAGACCACCTATAATACAATAGAAAACTGGCTTTCTGAACGTCGTCTGATCCTAAATCCCAAAAAGACTAAAATGCTGTTTTCACCAACACGTAGGTCTACAGCTTTCACCTTTACCATAAATTCAAATGATGACACAATAATCTCCCCTGACCCCTCTACAAAACCGTTAGGTGTCATCATAGACAATAATCTAAAATTCGACCTACATGTTAACCAAACTACCAAAACCATCAATAAAAAACTAGGGTCACTTTACAGAATAAAAGCCTTCCTAACCCCTCCAGCTAAAATTGCCATAGCTCGCTCTCACCTTCTTTCAACCCTTCTGTATGCATCCCCTCTACTCTGAAATTTAAACAAGACTGTCCTTAAACTCTCAATTTGCTACAACCACATTGCCAAGTTTGCCACTGGGCTGCCTTTTAGGACACATCATTGCATCAATCTAAATCAGCTTGGGTGGCTTGAACTATCCAGCCTAATCCAGTATAACCAACTGATTATGGCCTATAAAATCCTCTATAATCCGGACAATACTCCTGCACTTAAAAATATTATCACCCCCTATAACAATCCTAGACCACTTCGATCCTCTAACAAACTACTAATTCAGACTAGCAAAATTAATAACACAGCTGGTGACTCTCTCTTTGCAAACTCTGTAAGTAGATCCTGGAACTCTCTTCCAGCTGATATTACCTTACTTTCCACCTTAGGTCAATTTAAAACTAGACTCAAACAACATTTGTCTCTTAACTGGCTATGTCAATGTATCAAGCCTGGCTAATTCTCTCTAGAATGTGTAAAAATCTGTTAACCAGTTTACTGTGTAATTTAATTAAATCCTGACTTGTGCTCAGGATTAACTCTAACCTGTGGAACTTGTTTAACTTGCTTACTTATGTAATCTCTGTAAATAATCTGTAATATGTAATGCTGGTATTATGTAATGCTGTATCTGCTTTCCCTTGGAGCTTTTCTCCCCAGGCCTCTGCTGAAAATGGACATGCTTCCAGTCGGACTATCCCGGTCAACAAATGTAAAATAAATAAAATAAAATATTCAAAATGGGAGTTTGCTCTTTTTCCATTGTTGTATTATCCTGGAATTGGTATATGTCCTTCTATTCCAATGTTGCAGTATTCATTGGTGAGGGATTTTCCACCTCAGGTGGTCTGATGTCTGCTCCTATACAAAAGCTTTTGCCTGGCTGCTGTAGGTGCATGAGATGTCACACGTAGGGCCATAAACCAGGGACCTTAAATGTGACGTCTGCACGCACAGACCTCAGAACTTTTCAGTCGCAGACGATGTCACTTTGATTGTTCAGCTCCTACTCATGATTTCTTTGAAAAGATAAGTTCTCCATTGGGGTTTTTTGTTTTCCATTAATATTGCTTGTGCTTGGTTTGCTGTAGTTTCTTGGCCGATGTCAGCTAAAAAAGGCAAATGTAATAATTGCAACCATTGGATACCACAAAGATACCCACGGTAGGTGCGTATTTTGTCTAAGTAAGGAACATGACCATACGACATGTTTCATTTGTCGGTCCTTCGTGCCCAAGATGCTTCGCAGTCATCTGGCCACATTAAATTTATATCTCAAGAACCAGCTTCTTAAACGCCTAACCCTTAGGATGGACCCTGAGTCAGTCGACCAACCTGAACCACCCAGGAAGAAGGCCAAGGTTTCCAGGCCTATTCCTACTGTCAGTCTGCTGTCGGACTTCCCACTGGCTTCCGATATAGGGGCCAAGGAACGCCTGATTTCTCACTCAGCTTCGAGAGTTCCTGTTGAGGAAGCCATTTCTGCAGCCACGGAAGGTACGTCCATGGAGACTATTCAGACGTCGGCCCCAACCGATGTCGAGGGGGAACCTCTTGTTGGCTGAACAACCGAGTCCTCTCCTACTGCAGGCCGGGCTTCAATCCCTAGGGAGTCCCCGAAGCCTACGCCTTCCAAGAAAAGACAGAAATCAAAACATATCACTCCTCCATCTGAAGCACAGCCAGATTGGCAGTCTTTTTCAAACTTTCTTATGCAGGCTTTCATGGCCCTTAGGCTCACAGGCCATGCTCTTTCCACCATCCCTGTGCTTAGCCCTCGCCCATCCTCTTCATCTTCTCCCCAACATCCAACTACTCAAGAGGGAGATGAACATCAATATAATTCCTCCACAGAGGAATCAGTCTCTTATGTGTCTCAAATTGCTTCCCCTGTTGACTACTATTCCCCATATGAAGACTCCATTGAAGGGGACTCCCCACCTGAAGATTTAACTTTTTGGGAAACTATAACTAAAATGGAGTACTTCAAGTGGGACACTACCCTGATGTCTGACACCGAGAAGAGAGATTTTGAACTTTTGCAACTTAAGTCTCCCTCTCCTTCAGCTATATCTCCTGTGCTTCCAGCCTTCTTGGACACATTCACCTCTGTAAGAATCCAGACTCGCAGCCTTTAGCACCAAAAAGACCAGACAGGTTTTGTAAGGTGCCTGATGACCACAAATTCTTGGCTAAACCTCCAATAGCAAATCCAGCTGTCATTGCTGTGACTCCTGACAGATGATCTGGACAGGTACCTTCTGCCTCTCTCCTACCCACAGATAAGGACAGTAAAACCATGGACAAACTAGGCAAAAAAATATATACTTCCTCCACCCTGGCTTTCAGAGCCATTAATTACCAAACACACATGGTAAAATGCGCTCTGGACCTAGTGTCCCAGGCCTTTACCCTGCTAGCCTCTACACTTGACTGTCCTACTAAGTTTGACATTGCACAAAACTGTCCCTAGCCACCCAAGTGGCAAGACACTCCATCAGGTGTAGTTATGTTGCAGCAGAAGCCTCGGCCAGGTCCGCAGCTTCTGCATCTGCCCTCCGCAGATATTCCTGGCTACGCTTACCACCTCTTCCAGAGGATTTCAAATCCAAAATTACGGATGCTCCACTGGACAACAACCTACTTTTTGGCAAATATTCAGCTGCGATCTTCAAGAACTTGCAAGAGAAAAGTAAAGAACTGCTGGTGTCCCCCTTCCCTAAGTACTACAGTAATTATTCTGCAAAAACCTCCGTTGTCAGGAGGATGCCTTCCACTTCTCGCCCCTCCTCCTCCAGACCAAGAGGAAGATCCAAGAGACAGCCTTACTCCAGACCGACTAACAGCCATTCCCCCTCCAAACAGCCCTTTCCTGACAGAGGGGGGCCCCCCCTTCTGCGTGACTGCCTTGCCCACTTCCCCTTGTCTGCCCGCCTCCCCCACTGCCTCCCATTCTGGAAAACCATCACCTCAGACCAATGGGTCCTTTCCATCATTCAAATAGGATACTTTCTATCTTGGAGAGGAAAAAAAAAAGCCCAAAAAACATTCTTTTCCTCCAAAAAA